>NW_019396838.1:169252-279126 GCF_000591075.1 Eurytemora carolleeae | reverse complement strand
TTCTTCAAAGATACATAATGGTACCCTTTCATTGTTTCAACCCTTCTTCAAAGATACATAATGGTATCCTTTCATTGTTTCAACCCTTCTTCAAAGATACATAATGGTATCCTTTCATTGTTTCAACCCTTCTTCAAAGATACATAATGGTATCCTTTCATTGTTTCAACCCTTCTTCAAAGATACATAATGGTACCCTTTAAACAGTTTAAAACAGATACACAATAGTACTCTTTCAAACAGACACAATGGTACCCTTTCAAACAGACACAATGGTACCCTTTCAAACAGAAACAATGGTACCCTTTCAAAGATACGCATTGGTACACTATCAAACAAACATAATGGCACCCTTTCAAACAGACAAAATGGAACCCTTCCAACAGACACAATGGAAACCTTTCAACCCTTTCAAACAGACACAATGTAACCCTTTCCTTGTTTCAATCCTTTCTTCAATGATACACAATGGTACCCTTTCAAACAGAAAAAATGGTAGCCTTTCAAAGATACACATTGGTACCCTATCAAACAAACATAATTGTACTCTTTCAAACAGACAAAATGGAACCTTTTCAACCCTTTCAAACAGACACAATGTAACCCTTTCCTTGTTTCAATCCTTTCTTCAATGATACACAATGGTACCCTTTCAAACAGAAACAATGGTAGCCTTTCAACCATTTTTAACACATAATGGTACCCTTTCAAACATTTCTAACAGACAAAATGGTAACCCTTAAACAAAGGCAATGGCACCCTGTTAAGCCCAGGCAACACTGAACTCATTCTTAGGAATATAGAATGCCTGACCCTATTTTAAACAGCTCTACACAATGATACTCTTTCGAGGGCACCCTTTCAAATTTAACACACTGTGTACCTTTTCAAACATATACATTGTTAGCCTATGAAACAGTCACAACTGATAATACACTTTCTATGCATATGGCATTCTTTCAAATAAACACAATCCGGCAAATCCCATTTTATCGCAAAAAGGGCTACACAAATAGGATGGAATTCATGATTATGTAATACTAGCTGAAGTGCCCGGCGTTGCCCGTGGAAGATGACAAATTTTAAATTTTAAAAAAATTCGATTTTTGAAAATGAAATTACAAAATTTTCTAAGGCAATGTTACTCCCCGGGCACCCATGGGTTCCCTCAAAATATTTCAGACCATTCGATCCAGCCTTTGGCCAGCTATATCTAACATATAAATGAAATATAAGAGCGACGAGCTTTATTATATAAATAATTAAAGATTTTAGGTTGCAGAGCAGCTCTTAAAATTTTTATATAGATTTGCAATTAAGCTCAAACTTAAGTTAGGCAAACCCTCTTACTTAGTTCATCCCCAGGAATATATAAGGGGAACTTGTTTTATACAACTCTACACAATGATATTCTTTCAAATATAATACAATGGTATCTTTTGAAACATGGACGCATGGGTGCCATATCCAACAGACACGATTATAGCCTTTTCAACTAAACATTGGAAACCTTTCAAATCAACATAATTAAATCCTTTCTATGTTACACAATAGTATAATCTTTTCAACTAAACATTGGTAACCTTTCAAATCAACATAATTAAATCCTTTCTATGTTACACAATAGTATAATCTTTTCAACTAAACATTGGTAACCTTTCAAATCAACATAATTAAATCCTTTCTATGTTACTCAATAGTATAATCTTTTCAAGCAAAAACAATGGCAAGTAATCAAATCTTTCAAAAATTTCATTCAAAAATTTATAGAAAATTGTTACCAATTATGTAAAAATACATAAAAAAATTAGGCACAGCTCTAATTGAAGCCTGACTATGCCCCCCCCTCCCTCCCCTCCCCTCTCCTACCCTGTATAAATATCAATCATCAGAGTTAATTCTCTTATAAAGAACCTGGACTTTAGCAGTTCAGCATGCATCTGTATTCTTTTATTTTATTTTTTGTAATCACTTATACTGCAGGTAGTATTAAAGAGACAAACTGCGTATTTAAAAGTGATTCTTGATGTAATCTAAGAATTCCCGTGGGTTGTGGATGAAATTGAGTGTTTTGTGTTTTATCTATTTTTTACGAAAACAATACGTCATCAAGGGTCTTTGAAAAGTCTTATTTTAAACTTTTTCGTATGTTTTTAAATTATAAGTGACTGTTCATTACTGTTAATTAAGAATTAGCAAGAATGTCCTGTTAACATTAAAAAATTTCTTTTAAAAACAAAAGTTTGTCTTATTTAAAAGAAATGATTCGTTATTCTGTTGTCTATTTGTCTTTATAATATTTATTTAGCGGGTGCAGCTGAAATTGATTCCGAGGATAGAATACAGAATCAGGTTTGTGAAAGGACATGTTGACAGAATTTAAAGTGAACATCTTAAGAATGTGATGTTAAGTACTTTCCCAAAGGATTTTCCCCAAGTGGCAACGTCCCAAGTGTGCAATTTCATAAGCAGCAACTTTCCAAGTCTGTCCTAGCCGCAGCACTCGGCACCCAGCCAGTTCTGGTCGTGGCGCTCGGCCTAGCCCATCCAAGCCGCAGCGCTCGGCCCCCAATGCAGCCTGCGGCGCCTCAGAGGGCCTAACCTAACCTTTGGGAAGCTGCTATTAAGAAAATGTCTTTGGGAAAGAACACCGAAGAATGTCATGCTCAACTCACAACGGTGCCCTTTTACTCTTAGAATAAAAGTATAAAAAAAGATATCCTTGATATTCTATTGTGGTTTCTTTGTACAAGTGACATGCAGATTTATAGAGCAGAGACAAAATTAGTGTAGATATGTTTCAGGTTTTTGTAACTGTTTTTAAGATAGGAAAGCGACGATATATTTCTTATTTTTTTTTGCTAAGGGTACCTTTGTCAACTCTTTAATTCGTGGAACCCCTTAGAATTACGTAAAACGTCCCTTTAACTATACAGTGATAGCCAGAAAACAAGGGAATAGAAAGACGACATTATTACAAATTGATGTTATTACAAAGCAAATATTGTTACTAGTAACTTAGCAAAGTTCTGTTTAAGTGAGAAGGGGTTATTTACACTGTAATGTCTAATGTTCATTGAACTGGTATAAGTCCTCCATTCAGATTAAAAGTCGTATTCCTATTTCAGAGTTAACTGGTTATGACTGTAAATAAATTATTGATTGGCATATTGACATAAAGAAAAGAAAATGTTTCACAACTGTCAGCTAAAGGAAAAGGGATTACATCTGAGCTGGACAGTTTATAATTTAGGTTTTTCTATCTCCTGACTGGACAGTATTTTTCTATTCCCTGACTGGACAGTATTTTTCTATCTCCTGACTGGACAGTATTTTTCTATACCATGACTGGACAGTATTTTTCTATTCTATGACTGGACAGTATTTTTCTATCCCCTGACTGGACAGTATTTTTGGGGATTAAAGGAAGTGTAATTGTAATTTTACATGACCTCTCATTTAATTTTCAAACTAGAAATACTACGTTTTGATCAAATTAATCTATTTAATGGGTACAAGACCCCTTCATACTATTTTATAGGCCTTCCCCCTTGCCCCTCTTTCTGTGAATTATTAAAGCTTTAAAATTCGCCTCCCAGATATCCATGCCATTATTTTAAAACTAAAAAATTGGTTTGGGGTTTCTTGCTTTTCTAAATTTACCCGGCCATAAACCTTAGCAGGGGTCAATATACGGTAGTTTCTGGGGTTTCTTAGAGCTAGGCCACTCTAGGCAAAGAAACTGAGTCTTTGCCACATACTCTGACTTTCTTATCACATCTTTGGAATCAACTGTTGCAGACCTTGGATATTTCAAACATGAATTCTGTTAGATCAAATAATCTGAGTTTGAGATATCAAAAGCTTACAACATCGGGTTCTAAAGCATGAAGTTTAAATATTTGATTTTGTTCCAAAGACGCAATTCCTCTAATCTCTTAAAAGTTTTACAAAGATATTTTGAAGTTTTTAAGTTTTTACTGATTTGGCAAAGATTACATGATAGGAAGATCCGAAATAATTAAAGGTTCTTGCCAAGAAAAGAGACATTTTCAAGGCTAATGAAAATGACTTTTTTCGTCGTTTTTTTATATTCTAGGCTTAGAGCCCATATTCTATTTCAATTGTAAACATTTTCTCTTTAAATACATCATAAAAAAAAGTATTGTGGATTTTTAAAAAAAATTTCGTGGATTTTCAAAATGTGCTCAAGATCGAATTTTGTTGGAGGCAAATTTTAAAATTTTGATCTTCTACAAACCTTCCAGGGGACATGTGAAGTCCCACACAAAATTTGATCCCGATCGGTTTAGCCGTTTTGAGGTTTATTGGATACAAACAAACACCCAGACACCCAAGAAAAGTATATATGTAGTTAATTGTTAATCGCTAGTGCTTAGTTCAGTTTTTTCTCCAATCGAAGTCCGAATTTATTGAGCTTGAGCCGCGTCTCAAATCCGCCAAAAACCGGTTTCAATTGAGCGCCGGCTTAAATCTTGAAACATTGAATACAATTTTTAGTTGAACCAACCATGTTTGAGCCGCATCTTAAATTTAAGCCGCGGCTCAAATTCTTTAAATTCTGCCTCTGATTGACTTGTAAAAGAATAATATTTCAGAATGAAAAGCAAAAAAGCTTCAGAATATTGAAGAATGAGGTAATTTTTGTTAAATCTTAACTTTTATTTAATTTTATTTTCTGCAACAATAAATTATTTTTGAGATCAAAATTGTAATGTTTGTTACTAAAACTGATTTTTTTTTGTTGTTGAAAAAGTCTCAATATTTTTATTTTATTTGAATATAAATGACTTTTTTATTATAGGAAAAAAGGAGCCCCTACACTCCACAATGGTTGATAAAACAAATGCAGGTCATTTTTAAGTCGAAGAGATATCTTCCCATAGCAATATTCAGCTTATTATAGTTTTACAAGTAGCAGTATTCTAAATTTACAATTTTAAAAGTAGCGCTATTCCAAATTTATAGCTTTTTATAGTTTTACAAGTATGCAGTATTCTAAATTTACAATGTTAAAAGTAGCAATATTACAAATTTATAGCTTTCTATAGTTTTACAAGTAGCAGTATTCTAAATTTACAATGTTAAAAGTAGCAATATTACAAATTAAACATTTACAAAAGGCAAGTATCTAAATTTTAAAAATCGATATAAACCAGAAAATGGTCGTGAAGTTCATGTACTTTGAGGGACGATAGGTTAGTCGCTAGATGACTCTCGTATGAATTATCTATCTATATGATAAGAATTTTGCGTGAGACATCTAGCGGCCAAACTATCGTCACCTAAAGTAAGTGAACTTCACGACCACAGTTTAAACATATTATGGAGAGAACGGGATCAGGGGGCTGGAATTTAGCCTTATGTACAATTAGGACATTTAATGATAAATTATAGCCCTATAATTCATACAGTACAACTATCAATTATGCAGTACGGTTTTGGAACACAAGTGTATGGGGAGGTTTTGATCGTAGATGAAATATTGCTTTGTAAACGACTGTACTAGTACGTCTTCCTGTATAAATGTAATCCTGCACACAATAAAAAAGCAGTTGATTTCAATAGTTAAATGGAAAGGAAACTCTCCTAACCAAATATGCAATAGGCATTTTGAAAAAAAATATTTTTAGAAATCACCCCCAAGTAAACTGAAATATACAGATTGATCTTTAAAAGTGGAGTACATGGCCTGTAGAATTAGTAAAGGATCAGCGTACATCATTACTCTATTTACTATAACCTCGTTGATATAAACCTACAGTCTAGAGAGAGGGAATCTTCCTCTAATTATATTAAATTGAAGAGATATCTTCCCATAGCAATATTCAGCTTATTATAGTTTTACAAGTAGCAGTATTCTAAATTTACAATTTTAAAAGTAGCGCTATTCCAAATTTATAGCTTTTTATAGTTTTACAAGTATGCAGTATTCTAAATTTACAATGTTAAAAGTAGCAATATTACAAATTTATAGCTTTCTATAGTTTTACAAGTAGCAGTATTAATTATCTCTCTATCAGAAAAGAATTTTGCGTGAGACATATAGCGGCCAAACTATCGTCCCCTAAAGTACGTGAACTTCACGACCACAGTTTAAACATTATCATGGAGAGAACGGGCTCCGGGGCCTGGATTTTATCCTTAATGTACAATTAGGACTGTTTACTGATAAACGTTATAAAGAGATTATGGCCCTATAATTCATACAGTACAACCAGAGATAAGAGAGTTACAGAGATCGATTAACACTTATAATATGCAATATTTTCCACAGCATGTACTATTGCGTACAAGTACTGTACACGACCAATCAGGAGACATCTGTTTTCAGGGATATTTAAGGATCCTTTAAATGGGAAATGCAAAATAGACAATATTCATGAACGTTTTGTTTTTTGTTTAAAAATTGGAGAATTTTTTTAAAAGTTGTAAAACTTAACCCCTGAATGCAACAAGTGGCCGTGATATTTCAGTCAAAAAACATTACATGGAACTGTAGCATGGCGTGCCGGGACACTATTGGCCGTATGTGTATGAGCAGTCTCTGTTGTCTGTGAGTACAACTATCAATTATGCAGTACGGTTTTGGAATAGAAGTGAATGGGGAGGTTTTGTATCGTAAATTTTACTCAGTTTATAAGCGATGAAAGATTGCTTTGTAAAAGACCGTAACTGTACTAGTACGTCTTCCTGTATGAATGCAACCCTGCACACAATAAATAAGCAGTTGCTTTTAATAGTTAAATGGAAAGCAAATTCTCCTATCCAAATATGCAATCGTCATTTTGAAAAAAAAAATTATTTTCAGAAATTACCTCCGAGTAAATTGTAATATAAAGATTGATCTATATAAGTGGAGTACATGGCCTGTAGAATTAGGAAAGGATCAGCGTACATCATCACTCCATTTACTGTAACCTCGTTGATAAAGAGTAAAGACCTACAGTCTAGAGAGAGGGAATCTTCCTCTAATTATATTAAATTCTTTGAATCATAGTAAAATGTTAGTTAAGAAACAAATGAAATATTTTGATGTACCATTGGAACATGCGTGGAAAGTTCCGGTTTTACAAGAACTTTTAAGTACAAGAATGAATGATTTATATGCTGAAGGATTTGATGATTATACGTAATAACTGAAATGATAAATATGTTATGTAATGAGTAATGATCAATGTCGACTATTTCATAATTCAGCATATTTATTTCTTTTCTTTTGGAAACCTGTATTTTCAAAAATTTATTCAAACAAATTTAAACTGCACTAATTTATTATATATGTATTTATATCTCTGTATGTGAATCAATCTTTATAATAATAGAAAATAATGTAAAATGCGACCGACTAGGGCTTGGTGTGTTCCTCCTTTTTAATCGTTACTTTCGTTCCGTTCCTTTCCTTTCCGTTTGTTCCTCTGACAGAACGATCGTTCCTACGGAACAACGTGCGCCCAGCCCGTGAGCTGGCCATATTCCTATTTTTTTTTAATTGTTTGGTTTGTTTCAATCCGTTCTTTCCCTTGAAAGAACGATCGTTCCCGAGTAACGACGATCAGTGCTATACGATCGAAACATGCTTTGATGGTTTAGGAAAAAAGGGGGAGCCACTCTTTAAAATGGTTGCTAAAACAAATCCAGGTGAAAATAACTTAAAAGAGAGTTTCTTAATTTAAAAATGATAACTATCTCAAGTGCATCCAAGCAAGGGAGTAAGGAATAGAAGGGAGATATAACTGACGCGGTTCGCCCTACCATGTGATTATACATGCTTTGCAGACGGGTACTTCATTTGTATAAGAAATTTTCAGAATAGGTTACTGTATACACGGAAATTGCACATAAGACAAATATTTCTTATTCAAATGAAGTTCCTTACTCCCTGATTCAAGAAGTAGGAATTTTTCCCATTTGCATTTTCCAAGTAGCATCTATAAAATTATAATTTCACTCGTAGAAAAAAAGTAGTATAGAAAGTAGAAATATACCAAATGTAAAATTTGCCAAGTAGAAATAGTGCAAATTTACAGCTATATCAATATTTCAAATATTCCAAATAATAAGAGTATTCCAAATTCACAGTTTCCAAAGTAGGCACTGAGCTGCTATATTGCTTACATTAAATTCTAATTTACAAATACCGATAGTTTAAACTTGGAATTTTTGTTTTAACAAAATTTATCACAGGTTTACGGCATCAGGTTGAAAATATTCTGTGGAAATATAACTTTCTTGTGACTATCCATGCAAAAATGTCAATTCCCGATTCACAATGGCACCCTTAAAAACTTTATATGATCAGCAATGTGGACCATGTATATTGATAGGTTTACATGTGTTTAATTCTGACATTTTCTAAATATTTTCCTGAAGTGGAAATGCGCAAATAACTTTTGAAAAGAACCCACAATTGAAAATTGATAATTGATCAAACAAAGCTTTCAAGGGCCGACGTTGCCATCTTTGCATGGAAGGTGACTTGAAATTACGCTTACACACGGTCCCTTAGATTTTATAATTTATGAATACTTGTTTACACACGATCCCTTAAATATTATAATTTATGAATACTTGTTTACACACGGTCCCTTAAATATTATAATCTATGAATACATGTTTACACACGGTCCCTTAAATATTATAATTTATGAATACTTGTTTACACACGGTCCCTTAAATATTATAATTTATGAATACTTGTTTACACACGGTCCCTTCAATATTATAAAAAAAGGTCTTTTTATCCCTGCTTGGCTGAAAAAACAATTTAAGGTTTGTCTTGGATATTTCATAGAATTAAAAATCTTCCTTCAGATTTACTGTTAAAGTTTAACATAGTGATCTTTCTATGTATAAAAATAAAACTAAAAGATTAGAAAAAATCCCTTTGTTTTGGAACATTTACAAAATCTTGAAATTGACAATGTATTTTGATAAATATACATATGTACTTGATACTTGATAGTATTTTCTAATGAAAAATAATCCCAGAGCCCAAATCTTGAAATTGACAGTGTATTTTGATAAATATACATATGTACTTGATATTTTCTAATGAAAAATAATCCCAGAGCCCAAATTCAAAGATTTTGAGATTTTCTAATGTAAACCACCCGATTTATACAAGAAGGATTACAGAAGCATTTGAATTAGGGTTTCCACGAAACAGAAGATTCTTTTGCGCAACAGTTTCGCGTTTTTCCACAAAATAACTTTATTTGCACTAAATTTTGCATCATTTTCGTATCAATATGAAACCAGGTTTTTACGAAATTGCGCATTTATTCGAAATAAATATTTTTTATTTGCACGAAATTGCTGATGAATCATAATAAAAATCATAATTTTTGCATTATTTTGTGCATTAATTCCAAAGCTGCATTATATTATTCAAGAACAATAATTTCATTATTATCATTTTCTATAGTTTGACACGCTAAAAATGTTGGTTATACATTCTTAATTAAAATTTTTTTTTTATGATAAATATGTTTTGAAAAAACAAATTTGTTATGATAAATATGTTTTCAGAAAACGCTAAAGAAGGCATTAGATGTTCATCTGTGTATTAATGTATATAGATTTGTAAACATTTCTCTTGTTTAAATGTCTTTTTTTTTGTTACCTAATGGTAACTTACTCAAAACCTTAGAAGTGATTCGACCTCCAAAGGTGCGAGTGAGAGCGGGCCGGAGTATATTGGGGCTCTGATTGGTTTAATTTTGGATTTATTCATTTCCTAGAATTGTTACTCTAGAAATTTAACGAAATAGCTCGAAATAACGAAATAACAGGAATAACGAAATGCGCAAAAACCAAGAATTTCTTCATAATTTGCGCGAAATAGCTTTTGCGCATCAATGCGAAATTATATCAAAATTTTGTGCAATTTCTACTCGAAACGTAAGTTAATCTTTGCACAATTATTTCATGATTTTCGTGCAAAAATTTCGATTGGAAACCCTAATTTAAATTGGTGGTTCAAACTTGAACCAGCGTTAGGCAGTTCAGCCAGGTTGGCTCAAATTCTTTAAATTCAGTCTCTGGGTACTCTTTATTATTTTTTTCTTATTATTTGTATTTTAATTTTTCAGGAAAACAATATGAAAAATTTATACATAGATGGGGAGCAGGTAAAGGGGAACATTTAATATTTTTTAGTTTTGAAACCAAATTTATCAGTTTCAGTAAAAAAGGAGTGAAATTTGTCTTTTTTTTGGTTTTTAATTTGAAATAAAGTTAAACATTATGTAATACAGTTAGAATTATAAAACCCTGGATTAGGAAGACGACTGTTATATTAAAGTTTTGAGTTTAAATAGTCCAATAAACATGAGACACAGCAAACAGACCCATTTCACTGAATATGTGATTTAATAAGTTACTGGTAAAACAATTTGCTTTGTAACAACATCAAAACACTTGATTATTGCTTTAATGTCGTCTTCCATTTCCCCAGTATTTGGCACGCAATGGTCATGATTGAGATGTATCTGAAAATGTGACTGAAATTGTTCAGGGAACATTTTCAGAGTATAAAACAATTAAAATTCAAAAATACGACGCCTCTTATTTAAAAATATTCAAAAATATAATGGTTATAAATTTAAGTAAATAAATTTACGATATTTCTATGAATTTTTTCAAAATAAAATTAAAACTTGAAAAGGTTCAATTATTACATAATTTCTAAGGAATTTTTTTTAAGTACCCGTGAAAACCTCATGTCAGCTTTATCTGGCCAAAGTTTAGCTCAAGTTAATATGCAGAATTGATAAAATAAAAGTTAAGAACTCTTAACTGTAAAACCTGTCTAAATATGGGCTGCAATGGTCAACAATCGGGTTTCATACCCCTCTGTGTGATGCCCCCAATCATAAATCAAAATTTGTCTGCCCTCGTGCGTCTATTTTTAGCAGCTGCAGCTGCTAGCTGACAGCTTGGACAACTTGCCAGCTAATTTTTGACTTCTCCATATGTTTTAGCTAAATTATTTAGTCTCTTTTTGGTTAACTAAAAGTTAGCCTTTTGATTTTAAAAAGCTAGTCTAAATACAAGTTTTTTGGCTCAAATGAAAGCGTGCCATTCCCACAGCTATGAGGGTGTCTCTCATCTAGATCTCTCTCTAAAATGTTTCCTTTCGTGAGGGAAAACATTGTAACATAGAGCTAGCCGTAGGTTAATGTGATATATTTATAAATAAGAGTTTAAAAAGATATTTAAAACTTTCTGAGAGAAAATTCAGTGCATTTTCCTAATGAAATTATTATATTTTAAAAAAGTAAAAATTATTTTTAAACCCAAAGCTTTACTTTTAAATTATAAACATTTGTTAAGAAAATTGAATCTTAAATTTCTTACTTTTTTAAATTTTACCGCTAACATTAAAGGGAATGTTAAGAAAAAATGAAAGGGGGTCTAGGCTTACAGTGAAAAATAATCGCTTTTGATTGCTACTAATCATACTTCTATCTGTTCTGTCTATAAAGATACTGATGCACATAGCTTCCATACAAATTAAGAAAGTTGGAATATATGACTCGTATCGTAAAATAATCAATTTAGTTTTAATCAAATCATTCAGATATTGCAACCTACAGTCATAGATTATTTTTCGATGCATTCGTATACAGTTAATATTTCATAATATTTGTTTTATATACAATGCACTTAAAACGACTTTTTTTCTGCTAGGTGTCTCTGCCATGTGTAATCATAAAAACACTGAGAGCAGAGACATCTGGCAGCCAACTCTTTTGACGTTTTAAGCAATCAAAAGTGATTATTTTTCGCCGTAGCCTATACCCCCTTTCATTCTTGGCAATTACTTCCGTTAAGAGACACCTAGCGGTGAAAATAAAAAAATCTCTCCCTCAACATGTACAGTGTATGGGATAAGGGGGGGGGGTGGACCAGGGACAATTTTCTCACAGCTTAAAACATATGTGAAATTTGATCCACGGATGTATTGAGGTGTGACTTTTTCTAGCCAAATTAGACATCTAGCCAAAAATGGAAAAAAGGGAATCAACAATTGGAAGGGTAGTTTATACGTGTTAGGGGGGAAATATATTTAAAAATTAACCATTTAAAAATGTCTATTTACGGAGATTTCATGGACAATTGTTGACTTGTGAGCTAGAAAAGTCAACAAAGTCAGCAGGGAAGTTAGACTTGGTTTATACGGGTATGGAATAGATAACAACTGTTTCTAACGCATGCGATTCTTTTGCCGTGCATGCGCATGCTTTGAATTTATGAAATAAATGCTTAGAAGTCACAATTTTTGTGTCAATTTGAGTGACATTGATATTTTGATTTATTTTAGAGTATTATTCTTCATTCTTCAACTATGAATTATAAAAAATGAAAAATGTAAGGATTAAAAAACCCTGTTTTTTAGGGAAAAAGAGGTTCCTACATTCCTTCATGGCTTCAAAAGAAAATTCAGGTACTTGGCTTGCTTGATTAAGAATGGATAACAATAATACTCTAAAATACAAATAAATTTATTTTAGAGAACAATAGTTTCTAATCGGAATTCCGTTGGGCGAAATTACGGGGCATTGCACAGCATTACCCGGCATTTCGCGGAATTGCGCTTCATTTCGTGGAATTGTGCGGAATTGCATAGAACTGCGCGGCTCGCATTTGCGCGCAAGTAAAATCAAGTAAAATTCACTTGTATTTGAAACCCAAACTGTAACCTTTCTTCGAAATATGTCAGCATTGGTATACGGAGAATTGGTTCCAACATTTGCTGGAGAAATAATCTAAAGAATATCTCCTGAGAAATTTAAAAAAAATATTTCCTTAAACTTACCGGTAATATTTTGGAGGAAAAACTTTCGAATTTCCCCCCCAAAAATATTCCCAAGATTATTTTAAAGAACCGGTCTCTGTAAGACAGGGATTTATAACTATAGCTAAAATGATTTTACAAATATGATTAAAAACGATAACAAAAAAGGCCGAAGTCCTAACAATTCCAAAATGTGGCCTGCCTTTAGTGCGCTTAATATTACAAGAGATATATGCAGGGGGGATGATAGTTCTCTACCTGTGGACTCAGTTAGCTGTACTGTACTGTACACTTACAACTTTACTAATATTGATGTACTATAGTCTATAAGTTAGGCCAGAATCAACGTATAATAAACAAATATGCAGTACGCTCTCGGTATAGTTTATGGCCTAGTATAACAGTGAATATTTGCAAAGTAAGAACGCAAAATCGACCTTTAAATCTTCGATCCTGACGCTAACCCTCGCACTTTGTTGCGCTGGATCTGCAAGGTTGCTCCTAAGCGTGCCGCTTCAAAAAATTTGTTTACAATACTGCACTCTCAACTCCCATGTCTAGTCAGACACTCCCTTCAAATCTATTCTTATATTGTTGATATTAATGATAAAGGCGCAGAAATCATCAACTGCAGAAACAATAACAAATCTTAAGGTAATTAATATCAAATTTTATTCAAAACATTCTAATTGACATATTTAATTTCGAATGAATTACATACTATATAATTTTTACAATCTGGACTCTGGAGTATAATATAGAAAGGTCAGGCATACAATCTTAATCCGTTTCAATCATAATGCGCTTTTTTGAACTAAGAATCCCAACATATAAAATCTGTAAGATTATTATAACAATTGTTGCAGTTTTAAGTGATCTTTCATTTAAAGAGGGGAAAATGACCGATTCAAAACGACACCCTTTTATAACCTTTATCTGAGTAATAATGAGGAGGATAAAGTTGTCAAAAAGTCTTGAATTCTGAAAATTAAGTTTAATAGTCTGGGCTGTTATAAATATTAATGTCATTTTTGTAGAGGAACCAAAAAAATATTTATTACGAAAAAACTAGGATATCTCATTTATTGTTGATGAAAAAGGTTAACACTGCGGATCGGCAAAATTGAAAATAGTCAATATCGCTTGAAAATCTAGGATATCTGACTTATATGAGGATTAAAGATGATTAAAGGCTGCTGAAAGGTGACCGTTGTGAATCTGACATTCTCCTGGTAAAAGTTGAGGGTCATAAAGAATTATGTCTTCAGCACCTTTTAAAAACCAGAAAAAAATCATCTTAAAAACTGAGAATTGTGTTTAGAGTGATCAAGCAAAGTTTGATTATTTCAAAAAGTTCCTGGACCAATATATTTCTAAAATTAAAGAAAAGGTAGAAACTGTTCATCAAGCATTTCAGATAAACCACAACAAACTAACTAGATATTAGTATGTCCTGGTAAACCACACCAAACTAACTAGATATTAGTATGTTCTGGTAAACCACACCAAACTAACTAGATATTAGTATGTCCTAGTAAACCACACCAAACTAACTAGATATTCGTTTGTGCTAGTAAACCACACCAAAATAACTAGATATTAGTATGTCCTAGTAAACCACACCAAACTAACTAGTTATTCGTTTGTGCTAGTAAACCACACCAAACTAACTAGATATTAGTATGTCCTGGTAAACCACACCAAACTAAACAAGATATTAGTAAGTAAACCACACCAAACTAACTAGATATTAGTATGTCCTGGTAAACCACACCAAACTAACTAGATATTAGTATGTCCTGGTAAACCACACTAAACTAACTTTATATTAGTATGTCCTAGTAAACCACACCAAACTAACTAGATATTTGTATGTCCTGGTAAACCACACTAAACTAACTATATATTAGTATGTTCTGGTAAACCACACCAAACAAACTAGATATTAGTATGTCCTGGTAAACCACACCAAACTAAACAAGATATTAGTAAGTCCTGGTAAACCACACTAAACTAACTAAATATCAGTATGCGTTTAATTATATGTAATTGCAAGAATAAAAGGATTTTTATTTAAATTTCCTGCCCTCTATTTAAGATTTCCTGCCCTCTATGTAAGATTTCCTGCCCTCTATTTAAGATTATCTGTCCTCTTCTTAAGATTTCCTGTCCTCTATTTAAGATTTCCCGCTCTCTTTTTAAGATTTCTTGCCCTCTATGTAAGATTTCCTGCCCTCTATTTAAGAATTCCTGCCCTCTAGTTAAGATTTCATGCCCTGTATTTCAGTTTTCTCATACTGTAAACGTAATTTAATCAAGCATTAATTTCAAGAGCGGCATGTTTAATTCACAACGGTGTCATTAAATACTTTATATAAGTTGTGAGGAAGATATTGTCGTTTTTCTGTCTTGTTCAATGATTTAATATTTTCCTTTATCATCTTTTTAGTTATAATTAGGATATAAATAATTCATCGTGGATTGAACAAAGTTTGAAAGGGTATTGTTGTGAATAGGACATGTAAATATGGTCAAAAACTTTTATAAATGTTCAAACCTTGGTGTGTCGCAATACCTTGGCCTTTTAACTGTTTACTTTAATTATAATTTTTGAAGACATGTTTATTTTAAAACTTGAAAGCAAGGAAAGATATATTTATGATTTATTTTAGGTTCCGGCGTCAAGCGGAGGACTGAAGTTGGATGAGGAAATTTAATTTGATGATAAAAGGAATTCAAGTATATGCGGATACAATACTGTTGGCATCAGAAAACATTCGAATTCTCGTCAGCTTCTTTTAATACCTAATGTAGATTAGAATTTTATAATAATTTTTTTTTGCCAAATCATTATATAAGCCATGAAAGACTGTGCTTAAGGTAGAAGACATAATTTAACCATGGAATCTTTATATTTGTCGTCTTTACGGTCTTATCTTGGTATGTTACTTATTTGAAAAACGCTTTAATATGTGACAAATTAAATGTTATTAGGTGTCAAAAATAAGTTTAATCGGCAAAAGGAAACACTTATTGAAATACGATTTTTTTCAGGTTTTGAAAAGAACTGAGTTTTTACCACAAGCTGAAATTTTCTAATCCCTAACTCTTTGCAACTAGATGGTGTATATCTTTGATATTTAAAACTTAGATTATTTGATCTCACCGAATTTATATTTTAAAAAAAGTGTCAAGGTCAAGGTCGGCTGAATTTGAAGACTTTGTTGGACCAAATGACGATGGATTATCTTTGTTTAATGGAGTGTTTGAGCTTAATGGAAAACCTGATGGAGATTTAGAATATGGTGATGAAGATTCAGCAAGAATTATGGAAGATGAAAAGGCAGATACTGTGGAAGATGGAATAGCAGATACTGTGGAAGATGGAAAGGCAGATACTGTGGAAGATGGAATGGCAGATACTGTGCAAGACTATGATTTGATGGATGATGGGTAATTATCAAACAAAAATGAGCGCAAAGATAAAAATAAAAAATCTAAAAAATTCAAATTAAATAAAAAGGAAATAAAAAGAAAAAAAAAACAAAACAATTTGTTTCAGAACATTGTTTCTTTTTAAATACAGTGAAAACTAAAAATGTATTTAGTGAAATGGGTCTGTTTACACTGCGCAATTGCTCTTGAATTTAAAAGTCGTCTTTCTATTGCAGAGTTTTCTAGTTTTCACTGTAGGAAAGTTAATATATCAAAATGGCATAAGTCATGAGTTACTGACAAGATTAATTTCTGAAAACTGAATTTTGAATTTGAGTTTTTTAGTTTCACATTCGTAATATTAATGGGATTGTTTACTATTCCTAGCATTAATCATAAATATCAGAGGACATGGTTTAAGGGTTAAATCAAGAATCAAATATACCAGCCCGTATGTAAGCTGTGAGTTAAAACTATATACTTGGATATAATTTGGGTTTTCAAATAGCTCAAAGGTCGACTGCAGCTATCGTAATTTCAGGTGACCCTCATGTAATGATGAAAATGCATGATTTATAACATGACCCTTAAAACATTTATCTGATCAATAATGTGGCAGATATTGTCGTTTTTCTAAGGTTAAAAGTGTTTAATTCTGACAACTTCTATAGCAGGTTTTCCTGCAGTAGAAATGCACCTTTTTTAATCCATACTTTATCAGACAAAGCGGTTACTGTTGGGGATCGGGAATAATTATCTTTGTGTGGATTCAAGCGAGATTCAAGTAGTTTTCAACATATTTAAACAAACAGCTCTTTTTACTCGATGAACAGTCAATATAGATCGGACATTACTCTCTTTGCATGGAGGGTCATTTGAAATTATGCGAACACTCCCTTGAGCAAAAATGTCTGTGTCCGACCTCTGCACTGGGTTAAAATATAAAATTCTTGAAAAGTATTTTCTGATATTGTAGAAATATAACCGAGGCCTGTGCTAACTTTATATCTATGGTTGATAAGTTCCTGATCTTGAAAGAGGTAAAAACAAAGTTTTATAATCTGTACTTTTCTATAAACTAAACAAATTGTAAATTGTGTAATTAATTTTACATTTAGAAACTTTTCCCTTTACAACCATATTAGAAATTATATCGAAATATATCACTAATTTTTTCTGTCTTAAAAAGTGTTAATTTCCTTCATATCTCCTAAATATAAATACACACGTAACTTTTAAGAGAAACCACAATTGAAAAAAACACATTTAGCCACTTAGAATTTTGAATTTTAGTCTTGTATGCCGAGTCCATTAGCGCCTGATTCAATCAGGCTTCAGTCATGTATTTGTTGTCTATTCTGAACCAATAGAAGTTACATTGCGGTAACATCTATCTCATTATCCAATTAGAGATAAATCCTTATATCGGCGCTAACAGAAATGGAAATATTTACTTCTACTGAAACTATGGTCTACTTACTTAAAATATTTCAATATTAATATATGCTGGGGTCGATCTTAATGAATAGAAGAGAGCTCGCTAAACTAATACCAACCGCTGAACTGTTCACCTTCTCCAACTCCTGAATCACCGATTCTGAACAGCCTTTGATTTGATAGCATTCTTAACGTAAACCAAAGAGTATGCACATACGCAATACAAAATTATTTCTGATATAACAATATACTTTGTATAAATTTTTTCCAGCAACTGCACTCTTTTCCTCCCTAATTAAGATACTTTACTGTAGAAAGACGACTTAAAGGTCGTCTTAGATCTTCGAAATTATTTGTGGCATTCGTTCGTCGACCTATTTTTACTTGTATGATTATTGAAACAGTAATAAAGAATTCTGCTGGTTATGGCATTACTAAAATGTTGCCAGACTTTTACATGGTGTCAACATTGCCTAATTTATTAAGAATTTCGTTCAGATTTTGACTTTATATAAAACCAAAATTATCATAATCTGAACAAAATTCTTAAAATCTTCGGTAATATTGAAAGCACAAAAAAAAGGTAGACCCCATTTAGGAAATTCCAGGACTAGTCTTATTATTCAAATATATAAACTCTAGAATTATACAGAAAAAAAAAATCTGAATTATTTGCTCCTTTGAATTGTTACCATGGTACTATATATGAATGAATTTCATCCTGAAAGCTTTGCAAAAAAAAAAATTTTAGTTCATTTTAACAAATAATTAATAATTTATTATCTTGTTTCCTATTTGTTTAATAACCTTGAATTGATGGACTCATCTCCACAAAAATGACTTGAAATTTGAATATGCAACATTTACACCAATACTTTGCAATCAGTTACTTTCAATGACTTATATAGATCATAATTAACTGATTTTTTTGAACTTTTGACACTTTTGAAAAGTATTATCACAGAAATATAAACTTTGGTTCATATAAAGTTGCGGAACGACTTTTAAGCAGCCAGAGCAAACTGTACAAGTATAGGCTACACAAGGCAAACACGGGACAGATCACCAAATTGAATAAGCCTTTTCTAGGGAGTTTGCGTGACAATATGCTGTCACGAAAAAACTCCTTTTAAGACTTAAACTAGAAACACGCGCGGTGTAGTTTTAAAATTTCGAAGTCTAGGGCTACATAAAAGGTAGAAGTGATTTAGTGATGCAGAGCCAAAGGCCAAGGGATTGAGATAATTAAACAATTTTAAAACTGTTAAAAGAAAAAAAACTTTACTAAAAAAACGAACGAAGTTGTGACTCACTGGAATCTCCATAGAAAAGGCTGATTCATTTGGTATCCAGTTTTGCCATATATAGTCGGTATGTGTACTGTACGTACAGTTTGCTCGAACTCTTGCTTGAAAGTTGGCCCGGTACTTGAAATGAATTGCAGTGGACTGTTGGTGAACATTTATTTTAGAAGTTGTCAACCCAGGCTACTCCCCTGGCACAAGCTTCAATCCGAATAATTGACCATGTCATCAATAAGGTGACACAGAGATAAATTTTCTTGGCTGACATCACTTCTTAAAGAGACTGTTTACGAAATTTTAAGTGAATTTTTATACAAAATATCAAATTTGTCCTATTCAAAAATTAGAAATATTTTAAAATTTCAATTGTAGTTTAAATACCAAGTAGATACATATAGATTGAAAAGTTGTATTTATGATTCACAACGGTACCTTTAAAACCTTTGGCACTGAGTTATGTTTTTGTTGTTGTAATTTTCCCTTATTTAGTTAAACCAGGAGCAGGAATTTTGTGCTGACGAACTTCACCTTGAAAGGTGAAAAACCAATTTATTTGAAAGAATTTGAATTTTCAAAAAATAATTTTAGATCTCTACAGTAACAAATTAAAAAGTATCAATGTCCTGAATTTTTATGCATTATATAATACGTTCAAAGGAAGGCGACATTTAAAAGTCATTTACTTTTCAGGCAACCGTTCATTCTTAGCTTAGATACTGACCGTATTTTCCGTTCTTTCTGAGAGTTACTGTTTGTTAACGCTCTCAATTTTATTAACAGCGTTAACTGGAGAGATTTCTAGTCGTTAACGATTGTTTCATGTAAAAATAGCGGGGAAAATTAAAAGGCGACATTTAAAGGCACAAAAACACGGAAAAACACATGTTTTTTAAAGTTTCTAGCAATTTGTAGGAGAATTTCACCATCATTTTGAAAACACAACTCTTTGTAGTTTGTCTTATTAAATTTTCTGTACATTTTTTGAACATTTATTTTCGTTCGTTAACGATGTAAAAATTAACGATTTTTGCTTTTCATTAACGGAACGTTGCCCACCAGCCCATCTCGTTAGTTTTACATAAAAAGTCATATCTCCAAAGTTAAAGTGTGAACTAATTTTTGTCTTGGTTTGTTTACATTTTGAAGTTAATGTTTATTTTCAGGTTATTTTAGATAATGCCAACTCTGATAATTACCCGGTCCCACGAGGAGAAATTGGACCTGATAATTAATCACCGTGTTTATAGTTTAGAACTAAGTAAATAATTATAATTTAAAATCTGTGATTATTTAAAATTAAGTCTATTCAAATACAAATAAATTATATTAGGTTTTTTATTCATTTACAGGGTTACCCATAATTAGGATGAGACTAGGAAGACTATTGTAAACTCTGAAAATAGAACCATTTTAAAAACAAACAATACTGCCTTAAATGTGGTGTTAAAATGATTTATTTATGGAATTAACTTAGAAAGAAAGAAACTTATAGTTGCAGGGAATCAAACAATAAACATTATTCAACACAATAGATGTCAACGTACGATAGTTCATAATTAGTTCAAAATGAGACCCAGAAAACTACGGAATAGAAAAGTTATAATCCTAAATAGTCCTAGGAACATGATCCAGAGCAATATTGTCTTAATAAAAGATCTTTGAGGTTTATTTTAAAACTTTTAGTTTTTTAACGCGTAAACATTGCTTTAATGTCGTCTTCCTACCCTAAAGTTTTCTGGTTCTCACTGTAGAAGGTTAGGATCTTTTTAAATAAAAAATATGTTTGATAGAGAGTATTCCCTCTGTGAATCCGTCTCTTAAGCCTGAAAGGAACTGTAGCGAGGATTTTCTATTCACAACTGTACCTAGACAGATTTGTCTGATCAACATCCATCTTTTTGTTTTTTAAACTGTTTATCTTCATTTGTGGTTTCTTGCGTTATTANTTTTACACAACTCAAAAAGTACTGGTCTGAGGCTGTTGAATTTTTTCTTACTTTTCCGAAACAGCCATAGCCCTCCCTTTAGGCCTCTAAAACCGGGCTTTTATAAAAACTGCATGAGTCCTCAGGCACAATGCCTGAATGACTGAATCCTGTAATAAACTAAATCTTTGTTTTGACCCACTTTCAGTTGTCAGATTTTGATAATGTTTAGATTTTTGGAAACCCTATGCCATAAGGAAACGGATTGCACAAGTTTTGCAAAGAATATTTGCATAGAACCAGTCAAAAGAAATAATTGCACCTTATTGTTATAACCAATCGGTCTCGATCTGAAAGTAAGTCGCCCCTGGATTATCCCTCTCCTGTACAATGAGTTGCCCCTGGGGGAGATGTGTACTGCTTGTACGATTCCTTTAGTGTCACTTTTTTATTGTGATTGTAGCATAAATGCGTTGAAAACAAGTGTTTTATATTTAAACCCAGCTGATTCCGTTCAAATAGATCAAATACCTAATTATTATAATGATACATGCATTTCCACCCCTCATATTAACATACCAGGACAGGGGCGGTTACAGGGGGGGGGCAGGACCGTCGCACCCCCCTGACGGATTCAGATTTTAGAACAGCTTTTCAATAGCACTTAAGGGAAAGAACCCCTAGTGCAAAACATGAAAAATATCTATTTAAAAAATTTTGTTCCTAAATCTTGATGTTTTTGTTCTGAATTAAATCTAGCACACCCCTCACTTAAATCTTGTATCCGCCCCTGTCAAGGGATATATTGATGACTCTTATTGTAATAATATGGGGATTTTGGAAGTTTATTGGATAAACTGAACGCTGTGAGGAAAGAAGCCAAGCAGCTCGCCAGATCCAACCTAAATTAACCTACCTACCATGCAACAAATCTACACATGGTTCGTACTCAGGATTACCGTAGTACTAATACTTCTAGGAACTCTTATCTTGATAACGCATTTCTAGATATACCTGATAATCTTAATAACTGTCTGACTAAAACTTTGCTGTCTTCTGTGTCCAGGNTGTAGTGGTGTCAGGATCAGAACCTGGCATAGTTCGTTCGGATTCAGAACAAACCAAGATCACCTAAACCCAAACCTAATTCTGCTCACTGGGTTCAAGAAGGAACTGAAGTTAGCTCTGATATTAATTCCTTAACTAGTGTTGTTTAGTGGGGTATATTTTAAAGAACTTGGAAATTTCTAAATTGACTGGATATTTGGGAGTTTCTCAAAAACCTTAGCATTTTGAAAATTCCTCAATAGTCTGGGTAATAAGGGGAATTCCCCAAATGCCTGGGTATCTTGGAAATTTCCAGTCATTTGAGAAATTTCCAAAATCTTAAAAATATACCACCCTTAAATGTCTGTAGGTATTTGGGAAATTTCCTAGATACCCAGGCATTTGGGAAATTTCCCAAATACCCAGACATTTGGGGAATTAACTGAAGTTAACTCTTATAATGATTATTCCCCAATTAGTGTTTTTGCAACCACATATCACAATACTCAGTGCAGTATCCTGCCAATCTTAAGTTTCCTTGTCATATAGGAAACCATAAAGCCCTAGGTCTTGCAACAATTCAAAGTAAATCCGAGTCTTAAAAATGGGTCACCTTTGTGGGCCCTTCCTTTAAACCATTTAATTTGAACTTTTTTTTAATAATTGTTCATTTCCCGTTTTAACTTTATTCTACTGACAATGGACATGTGCCAACTTTTCTGTGTAATCTCAGACATTGGATCCAATTTGTTCAGAATTAGCCAAAAGATGAATTTACAAAATCAGTCAAGATGATTCTAGAAAAATTGGATAAACTTATTATCAATACCATGGGAACCATAAAAACTGTGGAATAATAAAACGACATCTAAGCAATTAAATTACAATTAAGCAAAACAAAACAAAAACCGGAGAGAGGTAAATCTATACAATGAAATGGTGATCGTCTTAAAAGGGCACAAAGACAACGACTCATAAATATTCTTTTAAAAGCAACGCCATAAATAGAACGGCAAAGGGAGGCAAGAACAAGAGAAACTTCGGACGTGTAGATGGAGAATGGAGAAAAAAGATGAACATTTGAAATTATTAATCAAAGCCTCGTACCATTTTATTTTACAAAAAATATAAAAAAAATAAATTATAAAAGCATTGTTAAAAGATTTTGTTGCTCCGTTTTTTATAGTATGAGGAAGTACGCAAAAAAAAACATTGCAATTAATCCATGAGCTGAAAATGCAATGGCTGCAGCTCAAGGTTTCATTTTTAAATTTGGATTATTTAAAAAAGAAAGAAAATAGCACCTTGAAAATCAACTATTCAGTTACGTTAAACGGGTCTTTGTGTGACAGTGCAGTGCACTATGTATTTTTCTAAATTGTTTAAAATTGTAACTGCAGTCTTAAAGTCGTCTTTCTTTATTGGTTACATTGTGATGATTAAGGAAACTATGGACTCAAAACATCGAAATAGTTATTATTATTATAGTCGCCCTATTTATCAAAATATAAAAATATTTTTTTTTAAATATCAAAATCCAAGAATTTTGTTTATTAATAAGCAAACACCCAAAAAAAGCATAGCACAAATTGTTCTGACAATTAATTTAATGAAAATCAAAGATAATTATTAAAAGTACTCTCGAGTCTCAAATAAATGTAGTGTACATGGCTGAAGCAAAATTTAAAAACAAACAAGAAATAATATAGATACAGGGCTCCAAAAAATAGTTCTGCCTCTGCAATTTGGCTAGCTGCAGAAAACATTAAAACAATTCATTTATTTTTATTTTCAAAATTAGCCAAAATATGATTGAAGGATGGACAAGGAATGGACGATCAAGAAGAAAGAATGAAAAACAAGAAATATAGAAGTCTCAAAATGTTTCCATCTGATATCATATTATAATTTTAAAATATTGTAAAATTTAATTAAAATAAATTATTAAAGTTAAAAATGTAGTGTACAAAAATGCTTGACCATTTAAATATTAAAAAAAAACATTTTCTTTACTATAAAAGTAAACCAAGACTATTTTAAAAATATTAATGGCGCGATCCCTGGATTATAAGGTTGTAAAGATCGGGATTAAAACACTAAAAATATTTATCTTGATCAGAAAATAATTTAGCAGATGCAATTTTCAGGGAAACTTCCCTTTAAAAATCTTTAAAATTCAAAAATGTTTAATGTTTCTACATGTAACAATTCTACGTAAATTAACCATTAATAGCAAAAAAATAATGCAAACAAAAAAAATTCAATTTCGTTTCCACAATTTATTTTTACAAAACAATCAGATTTTTGAAAAATAGCTATTAATATTTTTAACTGAAATAAATGTCTTCCTATTCTTATTGCTAGAATTGCGTGCTACAAACATTAAGTTTCGGAAATAAATTTCCATCACAAAATAGTTAAAAAAAATGGCAAAAGCTACACAGGGTGTCCCACGAAACATGAGAGTTGGCGAATAGTTTAAAATGTCTTCTTCCATATTTGATAAGTTGTTTGATACCAAAGATAATTATAAGAAATACTAAATGGCAGTAATATTATAGTAAAATTGCTTTAAAACAAATATATATTTGGGTAAAAGATTTGTTTAACGATTTGATAGACTGCAAAAGTCTTAAATAACTATTACAGTATCATTGAAGACGACATTGAAAACTATTCACCAACTGAGATGTTTCGAGGGACTGTACTTAAAATCTAAATACAAAAATATAGAAATTAATGTTCTCCTTTTGTCTATTGCAGATATACAGCTTTTTAATTTTTAAACGTCTATAAATAAAGTCATGATGAATAGATTTAGATCAGAATTTTTGTTCATGTGTTATTGAATGAGAAGCAAAGAAAAAAATATTATATATATATTATATATATACCGTTTTAATTTATTCACAATTGTGATTGTGAAAATCCGCGAATTATTTTTGTTTTGTTTTACGATGTACACAAAGAGAACATGTTCACAATTAATCTAGAAGATGGGCGCAAAGCGCCCTCTAAGGCTAGTTACTTACAAATAAAGGCAATTTTTTTATTGAACCGGTTTTATTCATTTATTTCTCAACTTGAAAAGTAACAAGAAACTACATACAATGATCGTTTTTTTAATTTAAGCAATTCAAAAAAATCTAATATTTGGACAATGTGCAATCTGTTGAATCTGATAGAGTTCATTTTTGTTTGTATTGTCTACCTAACATTTACATTACAGAACTGTTTAGAATTAGATAACTTTAGTCAAACAGTAGTCTTTCTTTTTCTCAGTTTTATGAATTTAGAAGACTGGACTCCAAACATCGAAATTATTATCTCAAAACCTATTCGAATTTAAAGTTTTCGCCATAAACAATTTGAGAGATTGCAATGTTCTAGCAATTCTTAAAGAAATGTAAATTAACCATTTTCAAAAGATAAAAATAGACCATTTTTAATTTCAAATAAAAGTTTCTATTTCTGTTTTTACAATGTAATTTTACAAAACAATTAAAAATGTTTTAACTTCTATAAATAATAAAGAAATAACCATCCATTTTTTCAAATGAAATTCATCCTTTGTTCCCTAACATTTTTATTGCTAATTTTAAAAAAGTTTTAGACATTTCCCAGTCAGGTAAAATCTGCACACAATCAAGTAAATTATTGTCTATCCAAGGGTGGGAATAGTTCGTTTGATTTCGTTAACATCTCTCTGCAGCTCTCGAATATCTGCTTTCAGTTCTCTAATATTGTCCCTAAAAAACAAAAACATTATTTGATATTTTAATTCTATTATAATCTAATATTCAAATCACAAAATAGCTTTTTGTCACTTATTTTTTATATAAGACACCATTTCTTATTTGTATACATCTATATATAAAACTATAAAGCTTGGAAACTCAGCTTTGCCTATTAACTAAATTTCGCTTTAAAATCCAACCCACTCAACCTGAACTTTAAAACCTTTCAGAACATTACCATGGTTCTACCGAATTCCCCAATCCAAATTTGAGGCAAATTGGTCAAGTGGATCACAAGCTATGGTCGGAGTGACAAAAAACAGAGATTACAAGTTATGTATAAAAAGTAATATATGCTTAGCTGTTTTAGGATGCTCTAACTCATGCATTAAATTTGTATTATTGTTATAATTACGAGAATGTTCATAGCTTCGTAAAAAATATCTTAGTAACTGAGGTTGACCCAAAGCTGGGTAACCCTTTGTTAAAGCAATAAATTAGTCAGAGTTTTAGGGACTATCAAAAATCCACGTTTTAAACAATTTTCCAATAAGAAATAACAGAAAAACAAATAATTGACCCTATTAAATAAACTTACAATAATCAAAATTCTCAGAGTCTTGGCGTTTTCAAAATGTGGTCTGCCATTTTTATCCGTCATTATTGCCAGAGATATTAAGAATTTTGCTAAAATTTCAATTATGAAATAAATGTCGAAATCATATCTCCAGTAATATTAAAATCACCTAAAAGGCAGACTACATTTTGAAAATGACAAGATTAATGGCGATTATTATCTCTGCTGGGGTACTTGAAAACCAGGATATGCTATTGTCCCATGTTTGATGTCCAAATATGACAAATGATACATCATTGCTCTACTTTTAGAATATGCAAAAAAATTGCATATTTGCAAAAATTGATTTTTTTTTTCGCAAAATCCAGTTATATAGTAAAAATGTTTGCAAAAGAAAATTTGCCCAGAAAATGAAAAATTATACATTTTTTAAAAGCCATTGACCATGCCATTTCAAATATGCAAAAAAATTTGCAAAATTTTAAATACCCTGATTTTTAATCAAGAAAAACTAAAAATGTGCAAATTTCCTTTGACAGGTTGTTTGCAAAAAATTTGCTATTTTTTCTCGCAAAACTTGTGCAATTCGTTTCCTTATGTCAAAGGCTTTCCAAAAAGCTAAATATTATCAAAATCTGACAAGTGGAAATGGGTCAAAACAAAGATTTAGTATGTTACAGGAAAAAGCAGTCATTCAGGCAGTGGGCCTGAGGATTCAGGCAGTTAGTATTAAAGCCAGGTTTTAGGCCTAAAGGGAGGGCTTTGGGTATGTAGGAAAAGTCAGAAAATTTCAACAGCCTTAGACCAATACTTTTTGAGTTATGTAAAAAAAAAAAAAATACAGGTGGGGGGTCAAATTGACCCAAGACTTTTTAAATAGGGAAAGTTCTTAATAAACTCTATATTTGTACTTTGTATGTTTGTATCAATGACACTTTAAAACGGCTGAAACGATCCAGCCAACAGCTGTTGTGGGATCTCACATCACCCAAGAAAAGGTTTTAGGATGGTCAGAGTTTAAAAAAGGCTATTTTAAACCCACACAAGAAAAAAGGGGTGAATCTTCTATTTTTTATCGTTTGATAATTTAAGAATAGAAAATCACCCTGGATTAATATTTTTCAGATAAAAAAATTAACTTTTACCTGATTAGATCTATAACCACAGAATCTTTCCCAGTGTTCACAGTTACGGAATTTGCTGGAAAAAAAATATTTTTGTTTGTGTCGTGTTATTATAACGAATAATATTCACTTACTTACCATTTGCATTGCTGCTAGACTGACTTGTAGTATTCGTATTAGAATTCGCATTCAAATTTGCATTCGAATTCGCATTTGAATTATCATCGTAATCATTATTGTAGGGCCTCCTGTTTCCGGGACCTCTATGCCCGATTTGACCTCGCCAGGGCCGGTTAACGATTACATCACCTATTCCATGAATAAGACCTTCGAGACCTATTTGTCTATTTACAACTGAATGTTGTACACTTCTATGTACACTGTACATAACTATAACTAAATACAAGTAAAGCTGCATGTCTGAAAGGTTTAAATGTAGAAGATTAAACCGTCAAGGGTTAACTAGTAAGTTTTGTGGTCACATTAATATATGTTTGCTAGCGGTCATTTTACCCCCAACCCCTTGCTTACTAAAAATGTTATTTAATTTAATTAAAATAGTCATTTTTATTTTTGACAAATATTTACATATTTGACACTTTTCTTTTGAATAAAGTTGAAATAAATTTTAGATCTGTAGCTTAATCATTAAACAAGTTTTTATTTACCTACCTTTGATTTTTTTTCAAACTGACTCACCGTTTGACCGTCCTCCACCCTACCCTCTGCAAAATAATGTTTTGCAAAATTTGTTTACAACTATGAAGTTGAAAAAAAAGTTTGAGTGTTCTAGTGTAAGTTGTTTTTAAGCTATTTAGAAGGGAAAAAAACACAGGGTTGTTATTCTTTATCACACAAAAATATACTTTGTAAAACTTCGCATAACGAGATTTGTTCTTTCAGAAAATTTACATAATTTTTAAATATTTTATTGTTTTTATTTATTTCCCTGCAATTAAAAATTAAATTAAAAATTGAAAATTAAAAATTAAAAAGTGACGGTATAAATTTAAATTATGTCTCACTGATTTTCACTTTTATTAATTTCATCATTATTTGGCTTTGATTTGATTTGACTTTCAAAATATCAATGATTACGTTTATTTGTGTGCAGTTAATTTCTTTTTAATAAAAAAATGACAACTTTTTATTAATTTTCTGTATATTTGGTGTTGTTATGAAGCGAATACGTTTATAAGTGGTATTAAATAAAGTTATCAAGTTGTATTATCGGCTGTGTAAATCAATTGCTTTGTTTCATGTCCCCTAAACTACATATTAAAAAATATAAAGTGAGTCTAAAACTCCTATTCCACAGTAACGGTCCTACGCAATTATACTCAATAAATAAAAAATCAAAAAATTTACCGCTTGCACAAATAATTACAAAGAACAAAAATAAAAACAAATGCATGTCTTTGCTCAATAAATACATTTTTTTCAAAGTTAAAAATTTCACCTAGTTTAAAGTTTAATCAGCGAAAATTTAAACTCAATTGATTGACATTTTTTTAAAACATTGCCTTTGTTAACGTTCAGGAGAAAAACCACAAATTTAATTCATACTCTCTGGTCTATTGATGTTTAAAATCCGTGAATAATTTAATTATTAGTGTGCAAACAAAAATTCGAATAAATGAAAAAATTCTTTAACCCTATTCCTGATAAAATTGGGAAAATCATTTAAAAATATTACAGAAAATTCCGTACTGTAAAATATCAAATAAAGAGATAGTAGGATAATCGTCCTTGTAAATGTATAGATTTTGTCTGTCTGTAATAAATATCGCGTAATTGTAATACATATCATGTCATTGTTATAAATATCGTGTAACACAATATCTGTAAACCTGAACTAAGTTATTAATTATCTATGCTGTAAATAACTACGTAACATGATTAAACATGTATTGTGATTAGCTCAACTACGTTTTTATATATCTGTGTTAATCTTAAATACTTACACTTAAACTTAAACTACGCTGTATAGATATATCGACGTAAAACTTGTAATTACGTCGATTAACGTTAACTTGTAACAAAGATCTCTAAATACAAATTAGTTTGTATAGACTCCGCTTTGATTACAGTGATAAGAGTAATTTGGTCCATGTTGAAACATGCTAGCTGAGATTGTGCCCATTGATCTGGTATTGATTTATTAAGTGCTTGTGTCCGTATTGACATTTATAGCTGAGCTTGTGTCTGTCATGTGGATTTAACGGTTCTGTCAATATTCCAAAAAGCTGTGACTTTCGATCACAATTCGATCCATTAAACACAATTCGTTAGTCTTTTTTCTTAAATACTTTTTTGTTGGCATATGCATTTTGAAGGAAAAAGTATAGTATAAACAAATCCGTAAGGTAAAAGATTGTTGAAGTATAAGACCAAAACACGTTTGATTTCAAATAAATGAAACCGAATGCTTTTCACTCTGGTTAGTCTTGGGTGCTGTGTTGACATTGATAGCTGATAAGATTGTGCCCATTGGTTTTGAATTGAGTGCTTAAGAGCTTGTGCCCATGTTGACATTGATAGTTGAGCCAGTGTTCCTGTGACATTGATAGCTGACGAGAGCATCTCCATTTGTTTGGCATTGATCACTTAAAGAGCTTGTGTCCCTGTTGATGGCTGACAAGATTGTGCCCATTGATTTTACATTAATGGCTTAAGAACTTGTGTCCCTGTTAACATTGCTAGCTGACAATTTGTACCTGGATTGATACAGTTCTGAAAGCAGTTTTACGAGTACGGCATTTATTACATGTCTGGTTGTATCCAATAAAAGTCAAAATTTCTACCGCTAAAAACTCACATGAACGACAAAAGGAAAGGTTTTGTTTGGTTCAAATGGAAAAATGTTAAACAGAAAAAATGTCGATATTTCGAAATTTTAGAAACCTATCAATGTCTACAAAAAATCCGCAAAATTTTAGCTTTTTCAAATTACGAAGAAAAAACGGCCTTAACTATTGTCTGAAGAGGGGCGCGAAGTGCACTTATAGTCTAGAAATGTAGAAGAATAAAAGAAATTTCAAAAGAAAAAATTCAATTTAAAAAAGGATTTTGTTGCGACAGTTATTTTACAAAACTGCAAGTTAGTTTAATAAATATACAAAGCAAACTTAACCCTAAAAAGACCGTATGTGGGGAAGCAATTTCTTACCCCCCCCCCAAGGCTGGGCGTGTTTCTGTTTTTTTTTTAAATCGTCCGTTCCTCGTTCTAGAACAAGGGCCTTACGCTAGATCGTTAGTTCTTTGAGAACGGTCCCGAGAACGTTTCAAAGGAACGGGTTGGAATGGGTTGAGGGGGGANGGGAGAGAGGTTGAGGGGGAAGGACTGAGTGGGGGAGAGGTTCGTTTCCTTTTTTTAGATAGTTCCAATATTTTTAAGAACGCGTTCTATGTGTTCGTTCTTTATTTTGAAACAATGGTATTGTTCTTGATAGTTCCGTTTGTTCTTGTGAAAGAACGATCATTCAGTGAGAATGACGCCAGCCCTACCCCCCTTTCCATATTTTAAACAACCACTTAGCAATAAAGAGATACAACTCCAGTGCAAGGAATATAAAGGGTTATAACTCTTTAATTCTACGACATTGGGTAGAAATTAGAAAATCAGAGTTTGTTACAAAAACTCAATTCCTTTCAATCAAGATAGTTTTTAATTTGTTGTATTTATTTTATAATTATTTACAATCATACTTTACAGGGAACTTAAGGGAATTTTACTTTACCAAGGGTTCCCAAGAAATGGTCAAAAATGGTGGAGGTTCAGGTAACCTGTAGATATTTTACTTTATTGTCCCAAGAGACGTTTTTACCTATAACCATCCTCTGTTAAATGAATCATGGGTCGGTAATGTTAGTCAGGAGGCGGTTAAAAAATATATTATTTTAACAATAAAAAAATTCATCTAATAAAGTTTCATGGACAATATCGATGACAGCAGTATAAATGTTTAAGACCCCAAGCCAATAAAATTCAACTGTAATTCGTAAATGGATTAGTTGTAATGGAACTTTGGGATAAATTCATTTTGTGGTTTTAAATTCCATGGCCTTCAAAGTAATTTAAAACAAAGGCCTTTCATAGATTCTGTACAGTTACACTGTACAGTGTAGGGATAGGTGTAAATCATATTGAAAAACATGGCATTGTCTAAATTTGATAAAAAGTGTTAAAAAGCATAAAAAATACATTTGAAAACACATTTGTGGTGCGGACGAAAAAATGGTGTGGTGTGCCTTCCACCGCTCATCTGAATAAATGTTCAGTGTTATGTGTTCTGTGTTCAGTGTTCAGTGTTCACAACAAAAACAAAAATATAATTCTGCAGATTTGTATGTGATATTTTGAATGTCAGAAAAGATTGCTATGAAAGAATGATTTTTTTTTGTTCTCAAATTGAAAATTTTGTTATAAAGGCACAATAAACTTAAGATTATATACCAAGAATGCAGTTGTGCTGCAATGGGTGTGCATACTGGGAAAAGTGCAATTTACTATTTTCTTTATTTATGCTTTAATGTCAGAAACGTAATTTTCTAAACAAATCCAGGCTTTATAGGAAAATGTGTTTCAATAGAAACGATATTGTTTATATAGGGTTTCAATAAACAAAGGTTTATTAAAGGGAAAACTTTAAAAATGTTGGTAAGGTTAAGAAGAAGTTTGTGAATATATCTTAACCCATTATGGGCGAGAGCATTTCCCTCAGAAGTGGCTAATATTTTGAACATTCGCTACATGTGACCAGATAACATATATGGGACATTTAATTTTTTTTAAAAATTTTATTTACATTTGGAGCCATGGACAATCGTCGATATCAACGTTTTCGGATCTGATGAGTTAATACTCAATATCCACTTTTTCAAAACAATAAATTGTACTGTTAAACAAAATCAACAATTTTCTAATACAAAAGTATAAAATATTTGACAAAGGGTGTTTTGTAACATTATTTTTAAGGAAAAATTCTCGGAGCTTTGTCGACGTATCTCCTTGATTTATAGATTTTATGAAAAATTGGAATAAAATAGAATAAACATTTTAAAATCGATTTGTGAGGGAAAGAAATAAATTTCACATGAAAAATGTTGCAAATTGTTTTAATTATGTGCTAAAATTTGTTTGCATTATGTCAACTGCATTTTAACCATTTTCAACCTAAAACATTAACCCTGCAAAGAAAATTAGAGTAAAAAAATTGCCAAAACTATTATTTTATTATCAGGGTATAGTAGTAATCAATTATTAATTTATCTATCCACGTTCATTTTTATAAATATTTATCATATNTTGGGGTGTATGACTTTTAACTAATCTTGAGCAGAACAAAATAATAGAAAGACTTTGATAACAAACTGGAAATAGATTTATTGATATTTCGTTTTTATTTGTATGCGTGAGCTTGTGCCCACAACCCTTATCCAAAAATAAATATTAAAGTTAAAAAATAAATATTTATCATTGATTTACATACTTGCGTGGTACAAATCCCATACATTCATTTCACGACACTCCATGTCCGGTCCGGAACGGTACAGTTTAAACATGTATTCAATAAATATTGTCTTTAAACACGAGGACCATGAATTTTATTAAATAATTGAGACGGAATCAGGTTCTGGATTTCGAGAAGCTCTTTTCCTCTAATTTCGGAAAATGCTTCCATTAAATATCGGAACTAGTTTCATTAGTTTTCCCGATTTGTGTTTACAGTGCATGATTACTTGATCATGCGAGGTCCCACAAAAAATAAGCCCGAATGGTTCAGATGCTTCAACGCTTCTTAGATTTGCGAAAACAAACAAACCTACAATTCTGTTCAATATTTACGACATTTTAGATAAATCTACCTTTCAGTAAATTTATATATTGAAAATTATAAAATCTAAATTGGTTAAAAGCCGAAAATTTATCAAACTAAAAGCTTTATCTTTGGAACATAATTAACCTAATCTTAAAATCAAAAAAGAACAACTAAGAATAAAGTGACGTTTATATGGTAGTAGGTAGGGACAGGGTTTGCAGCGATCAAAAACTTTCGCGAAATTTCGCATTCTTTTATGAAAATGAATTAAGTGAAAAAATGCGAAAACTGAGCGAAATTTTTTCAGAAATAATTTCGCGAAAAAATAATTGTAGCTGCACTAATTAAGTGCGAAAAACACTGGAGGAGTTCTCTGCTCTTCCGTATTTTTTAGAGAAACAGAATAAAGCATCCTCACAGGAGTCAGGAATAATAGAACCAAAAGAGTTATTACAGAAATTGTATTCTTCTATGGTTAGTTTTTCTGAATTCTCAAGGCTTAAGGCTATTGCAAACATTTAATGTAAAAAAGTTCCGAACTTTGAATTATTTTGGTAAAATATTCCAAGTTTGAAATATCGGTGCAAATCTTTAGGGATTAGAATATTTGAGTTTGTGGCAAAAACTCAGTTCCAAATCTAGAGAACATTCTGAGACTGAACCTGGCAAACTTCTAACTGATTATCATATTTTGATAACTCTAACCTGTTTATTTTCCAATGAAAGAACTTCTATAAAATCGAAAATGAAATAAGATTATGAATGTTGGTTAGAATGATCAATCATAAATTTAATAACTTCAGGACAAAACGTAACATTATCTGTCCTTTTTCAATGTAGATGATTAAAATTATATATGTAATTTGATGTTTTTTTTTCAAAATATATAATTGATTATTTCTTACAATTATATCTGTAATTAAACCAGGTACCTATCAAATTATATCTGTAATTAAACCAGGTACCTAACAAATTTTATCTGTAATTAAACCAGGTACCTAACAAATTATATCTGTAATTAAACCAGGTACAAAGGAGAACCTTCCCTTATTGTATTTATACATTTATTGTACTTAGAAGAATTGTCATATGAGTTTTCTATGATAAATTACTAAAAAGAAAGAAAAATTAAATTGTCTCTTTATCTTGGCAACTGTAGCAAAGAAATGTCTCAGCAAAATGGTCTTACCAATAAATCTTTGTTTCGATTCTCTTTTTCTCTTATTTGGGTGGGCTTTGGTCATAGAGAATAGAATATATAGAGAGATTCTTTTAATTCCTCTCTATATATTCTATTCTCTATGGCTTTGGTTCAAGGATTTTGAAACGAAGAAATTTTTATCTTTCCAAAACTGTTAAGCATGACAATTTCCAAGTTATCTCTTAAAGGGACTGTAAGCGTAAATTTAGTGACCCTCTGAGCAAATATGGTAAGCCTGATTCACAATGATACCCATTAAAACCTTTAAATCTGATCAATAATGTGGAAGATATTCTGTCTTTTCTATACTTAAAAGTGCCTAATTTATGTTTTTTTCCTGCAGAAATACGCAAGTTATTTAAAAAAGTAAAGAAAAAATAATTTTAAAATATCTATTTTATTCTTTTTTTGTACGTTTTTTGAATTTTGATGTTATTGTATGTTATTTATTTTTCCTCAAAATAATGATTTATTATATATTATAAAGATTTATTCACACACAAAGCTACATATATATAAATGGTGTAGTTTAATTTGTTTAGATATTCTAAATATACGGTTTTACAAAAGAAAAAAAAATATGCAAAATTATTTTCAAATAGGCGACATTGATCATTACTCATTACATAACAAATTTATCATTTCAGTTATTAACGATAAATCTAAAAAAATGGCAATAACTTTAACGAAATGAATGTTTCCTTGTTAAATAATGAAATAACTCTGAAATTGGTTTAACTTTTAGTTTTAATGAATTATATATTAATATTCTAAAGTTTCTAATTCTTTCTTGAAAACTTTAAGATTAATAATTAAGAATAAGTCCTTCATTTTTTTGTTTTTAACCCTTTTTCCTTTCTTTAATCTTATTTTTAAGCAAACTAAGAAAAACAAGCAATCCAGAGTCCTCATGAATGACAATCAGTTAAAAATCAAACATTTTTATTCTTTTTTAATAATCAATTTTGTTTTTTACTTTCCTTCTTATTTATTTTTCTTAAATCAAGTTCTCTCAGCTTAAGCACGTTACTGGGACTGTCAAGTCAATTTTTATCCAAATGTTGCGTGAGTTAAATTCAAAGCAAATAATCATAATTTGCATTTATTTCCAAATAAATCAAAAAAAAATGAAAAAAAGCACTGATTGCACTAGAAACCCTACTTCTTTCCCTTAATATGAAGTTTTATTATAGTTTCAGTTTTAAAAGAGTTATTTTCCAATTCTGTGAATTTTCAATATAAATGCAACATTTTTTGCTACAAAATTATTTATTTTTTTGTTTGGGGGGGGGGGGCAAGAGTACACAAGGCTTGCCTAATATTGTGGAGTTAAGAATATTATATTCTTAAACTTAAAAAATTTCTACTAATATTCATCATCATATAAAGTTTACTTGGTAAATCATCATCAAATTTTCAAATGTACATTTTTGGTCAAAAAATTGTACATTTTTCGTTCGTAATATTTTCTGATTGGTTTTTTTTTGAGGTTATATTTTTTATTAGTTTTATTTTGGTCCAAGCACGGCTAAAATTTTGTGACATTTTGTATTTTTGGTGTTATTTTAATTAACGAATAATATTTTCCCTGTCAACGTTTTCCGTTTGCTGCATTTATGGGCTTGTAAAAGTCTAATAAAGAAGAAAAAAAAATTTGAAACAATTTCTTTGTTCAAAGGAAATAAGTTTTAGCCACAAAGTCTGATTATATAAAACCTACATCTTTGCAACATGAGGATGTGAACCATATTTCAAACTTAGATTATTTGATTTGTCGTTCGCACAGAACAACATTCTTAGAAAATTCGGACTTTTTTTACTTCCAAAAACAAAATGGGGTTTTTTTTGATTAAAAAAGGGACTGTAAACGTAATTTCCAGAGACCCTCATTTTAAAGAGCGGCGAATCTGATTAACATTCTTTAAAACTTTTCCAGATCAAGATTTAATAAGATATCTAATTTTTTTAGCTAGATGTTGTGTATTTTTTACTGTACTTTTTCTGTAAAAGTGGCGGATTTGAAAAGTAGACAGAATTATGGAGAGAAAATGAAGGAAACCGTCAGAATTTAACCCATTTTTCATGAAAAACGACGACTTTATAATTCATTATGGTTAGTGGAGAGATTAATTATAAATTAATATTATGTATTAAACTAGCTGGAGTACCCGGTGTTGCCCAGATGTAAGATTATAAATCTTGAAACGTTTTCAACTNTAAATTTGAGATTTAAATATGGTGACCTTCATGCAGGGTTCAAAGCTAAATTTTTTAAAGGGGGCTCTGAGCTAACTACAAACCTAAGATTATTATACGGTGGTAGGCGATTTTAGCAACATATTAAAGACGACTTTCGATTCAAATTTTGATTCATATCAAGCTTTTAAACAGCATGGATACACAAAAACATGGAAACAGAGAGAAGCTTTCAAGCAAAAAGCTTCTTAAAATTGAATTGCTTATAATTTGAAAAAAGTTTGTTAACAATTAAACCTTTAATAAATTAGTCGTCTCATTATAATGCTGTAATCGCCTGCCACTAGGGTTTCCAGCGAAAAGAAAAATAATCAATAAATAATAAAATAATTTCGCATTTTTTGCGAGAAAAAATATTTTCGCCAAGAATTTCGAATTTCGCTCACTTGCAAACAATGAGAAAAATTTCGCTTTAATCTGTTTCTCGAAAAAATACGGAAGAGCAGAGAACTCCTCAAGTGTTTTTCGCACTTAATTAGTGCAGCTACAATTTTTTTTTTCGCGGAATTATTTCTGAAAAAAATTCGCTCAGTTTCCGCATTTTTTAAAAAAAAAATCAGCAGATTAGTAAACTTTTCCGTAAAATTCAATTCAAGGATTTTAAAATTGGTTCCCTCTTTCTTGTAAGTATTTTGATACAATTTTAAGTGAACCACCATTTGAATGCCTGATAGAAATTTTTTTTAAAATTTTTGTGTAGTCATAGGACTAATCAATAGCTATTAAAATTTAAATAGATTATTGTTAACAGTTCTTAAACATTCGACAGCTCTTAATTTAAGTTAATTTAATTTAATTTAAAAACGTCGAATTTAATCCGATGTATTCGTATATAGTTGATATCTCATAATATTTTTTATCTTTTTGTACATGATTTACGTTTCAAGACACTTATTTGGCCGCTAGGTGTCTCTGCTATCAATATTTTAGGGATTTCACTTGGGAGAGACACTTAGCGGCCAAATAATCGTCCTCAAAAAATACACATCGTATATCAAAATTTGTTTCACTAAAAGGAAATATCAACTAAACATGAATTTAATTAAATTATTTACGCTCTGCGTGGAACAATGAAACCAACGAGGTTATAGTGTACAGAGTGATGATGTACGCTAATCCTTTATTAATTGTATAGGCCATCACTTATACCGAGAGCGTACTGCATATTTGTTTATTATAAGTTGATTCAGGCCTAAACTTAGTATATCAATATTAGTAAACAACTGTAAGTGTACAGTACAGCTAACTGAGCACATAGGTAGAGAACTATCATCCCCCTGAATGAAACTGAATGAACGCCACACTTTTGGCCCTTTGGGTATACAACTTTTTAATCCTTTTCTTTATATATATATACATATATTCACAACAGATGAAAGTAAAATTAGTATAAGATAGATATCGAATTCAATTTGATATCAGCCTATACCCCCCTCTTATTTTTCGCGAACACTCCCTTTAAGGAACATCCTCATTGTCCCTTCCCATCCCATAAACAAAGTGGGCCGATCAGTTGAACCATGGCAACCTGTATCAAATACAAAACTGCTTTCATTCCCAAAAATTATAAGAAATATCTTTATTTTTTTTCAGTTCATTGGCAAAATATAGAGATAGAAAATAACAAGATCAAAGTTTTGACAATTTAAGTTTTCAAAAAGTTTTATTGAAGTTTGATGTTTCCTCTGAGATTCCAAAATTAACCACTTGATTTGAGCTAACCGAATTTAAAGTAGTAGTATGACATCAGGTTGCAAAAATATATGAATTAAAAAATCAGATTTTATTTTTTTATATTCTTTGCATTGAGCGTATGCAATGCCTGGGTTAAAATCCCTGTTTTAAAGAATTTCTGAACTGATATTAACTGTTTTTCAAAAATAGCAGGCCTTAACAACTTTGACTATCGAGAGAAGTGACCCCTATTTGAACTGAGGGGAAAATCAGGGGGGCAGGACTTCGGCCCCTCTCCCCCCTTTTATCTTTTGCATGATGCTTAACTTTTGGAAACATGGATTATCCGTTGATTCAGAAATTTTATTAATTTGGACACAGTTTTTTGAAAAAAATAATTATTTATTTGAACAAATTTTTTAATGACCAAAGATTATATACTAGTTAATTATAAACCTATAATTTGGCTCAAAGTGCCATAAATATTTTAGACAGAATTTTTCTCTTTTATTAGTTAGGATGGTTCTAGACTTTTTAGCGAGAGACAAAATATTATCAAAAAAAAGGCGGGAACCTTTAAGACTAAGATAACAGATGAGTCCACCCACTTTATACACGTCTTGACAAAATATTATTTTATTAATCTGAAAATTATTGCGCATTTTTATTTAAATTGTTTTCTAGTTATAAAAAGCTTTTTTTTCGCTGAAAATCATTAAAAGATTTCATGTTATCTGAATTAAACTAGGGAGTAAATTTGGGAACTAATTGAACTTTGCCTTATTATTATGCGTACAGCTTCAATCTCATTATAACTTTTTAACATTCAAGTTTAAAAAACGTCATATAATGGCAATGTAATTATAATTTATTTATGTTCACATTTGTCGAATATGATTGATGGTTGTATTTTTAATTGGGGTTACCTGTAATAATTGTATAACTGCTTTTTCTTACCTTCCTGATATTGGAGAATTATGAGTTTATAAAGTTTTGTATTTTCTTGGCAGGGATTTAGATAAGAAGTAAGCTTAAGCATGAGATTTTTAAACCCAAATTAGAATAAACTTTGTCTTGATGATGTCAGCAACAGAAATATAATTATAATTCTAAAGTAGTAATCTCTCTCTAGATTTCTGTTTGTTTGTTAGATCTAAAGTGATAACTGTTAATATATAGTAAACATACATTAACTTAATTCTAGACCATTTATGAAATGATCCACTATCAAATGTTAGAACGAGAAATTCCTTTCTTTAAACTTTTAAAACAAATTCTTAAACATTGCTTGACAAAGGATAAGAAAGTTTTGAATTCTTGTAACATTATCTAATATCATGGAAATGTTACTATTTTTAACCCAATTTCCCATTCAGAATTTTTTTCTTTCTTACAGGGTAATTTCAAATAGCTCTCCATGAAAGGTCTGATTAACAATTGTTTTGTTTATTCTAGTATAAATTAAATATCAATGTTTTTACTTTTGAAAACTGATGGCACATTTTGTCACAAATTATGCCTACAGTACAGTTCCTTTAAACATTTAATTTCCCTACTTAATCTGTGTTGAATTTTGAATCTAAAATTATACTCTGACTCAGACTTATAATTTATATTTTTTTTCAACTAAACTATAATGAGATTTTTACAACAGGTTCAAAATAGTTTTTGTTCTTATTTTGCTCCTTGCAATTAGGGTTTCAAGCCAGGTTAAAAAATTGTTGCTTGCGAAGTTCCATCAATCCTCTTAAAACGCCTTTTACATGTCTAGGAAAAATTTCCCCCCCCCCCCCCCCGCCACTGAGGTGTATCAGGGGGGTTCAGCAATATTGAGTTAGTCAAATTTCAGATTGAGAATATATTCATTTTGTCCCTTTATACCATGAACCACAAGACAAGCATTTAAAGAGGAGTATATTGTGACAAAAACCAGTCACCCCCCTTTCACCCCCTTGAAATACCCCACCGTACCCGCCCCCTAAAAAAATAAAGTTAAATCCGGACTTAGGAAGGGTAATTCCCTTGTTTACTAAAAATATGTTTGTTGTAGAAATTGTTTTTAAAGGAATAAATAAACATGCTATAAACTTTCAAATAAACGTTTTATAAACTTTCTTCTAGGTTTAATTCAGGAAATGTACTAAACACGGAAGGAATCAATTTTACTTTTCTAAAAAACGGACTGCTCGGTTTTGAAAAGATTCTTTTTTTTATATTATAGAAACGAAACAATACTCTTTCGTTTGTTTTTAAAAACGATTTATAGAAAGCGACCTATAGAAATATAGTCACGTAAAGAATCTATCAAAATTATCTTTTTTTTTTTTTTTTTTTTCAGAAAGCTAGATGCTGCAGGATGAGAATTGAAAATATTTTTGTTTGGTCATTTCATATACAAATGTGTATAATTCCAGTTATAAATCCGTTAGTGCTATCCAAGTATTAACCAGGGCCTTTTATTTCGTTCCTTAATGAAAGTTACATAAATATGTTAATTTTTCAACTTTCATTGTTTATCAGAATTTGCTGTTATTTTGCAAATACCAAAGGTTCAAGAAATTTAGTTGTAAAGGTATAGAAATAAGAAAGACAGAATTAGTGTGAAAGGCTCTTTTCCTTTAAGCATAAATACATGATCCTCTAACCTAAGGATATGACCTGGGGACCTGGCTTAAGACGGTTTTCTAGGATGTAAAAACTTTACGGCCCAATCTTGCAGTACAATAAATATGCAGTACGCTTTTGGAGTACAATTGTGTTTGGGGAGGTTTCTGTTAAGAAATAGTAGTCTAAACAAATCATATTCAGAAATCTGAAAACGAAGATATCCCAGAGAAACCTAATTGTAGCTTAGGTTTTCTCTTATTATTATTTTTATTTTTTTATATAGAAATAATTGACGTCAGTATCTGCAAGTCCGTATTACGTCACAAGAAAGCTCCCGCCAATGAGAAAGAAGTTTTATTAGCACTTTTCCTCAGTATGATTTGTAATCTGCTAAAAAGTCGCGTTTCATTTTAAATCTGAAATTAAACTGAAAATTATTTAGTAACTATAATAAGTTATTTATTGGGTTAAAAAGTCTGGTCTGTAAAAAAAATCTAAAATGGCCAATAACTACAGATCTTAAAACTATATTTTTGAAAAGCCCTTGAAAAATGCATGTAGAAACATGTGTCACACTTTGATATTTATTTAAAACAAAAAAATATTTTTTTCCTGTTTTTTACCCTTTTATAGGCATTTTTTCCACCCTCCCCCTAGCACCCAAACTATTAAAGTTCTCTGCCTAATTGTTTTTCTTTGAGCTGTTCATGAAAAATTGGGCTATCAACATGCATTTTAACCCTAGACCTATTCTCTAAGGCCTTTTTCTAGGGGGGGGGGAGGGAGGGCGCCGAACGTCCCCCCATGCTTTACGTAGATTCAGACTTCCCAGCCTTTATTGGGTAAAAGAAAAATTTAATTGTTATAAAAAAGTTGAATGCAGAATTAATTTTCATTTAATTGTTCTTAAAATACTAAACGCTTACGCTTACCGAAGAACTAGTTGGTTTAGTGGAGAGGTGGAGAGTGAATAATAAATAAACAGTAAAAAGTATGCCACACATCTTCTGCTTGGTAAAATAGCTTCTTTCTACAAGTTGTCCACACAAAGTTAGAAAGATTCATGCTGAGCATCATTAAAAATGTTTTCTTGCATGACTTGACTCTCATCATTTCTGTTTACAGTTAGCTCTAGATTATGATGTTATTCATGATATTCATTTTTAAATGGTTTACAGAAAATGTTGTTATTTTGATTCTAAAAACTTATATTTTAATAGATCGTTATCTTTTGTGAAAATTGTAAAAATATAATGATCACATAATGATAAATATTAAACCAAAATCATATTTTTCTGATAAAAATATGATTTAGTTAGAACGACAGATTTCCTAAAAATCGTTAAATAAAGTAGCTTTATACACTTACTAAAAATTCATTTTAATTTACACGTTCATGAGCTTTAAAAAATTATTTTTTCCTACATACATGTGACACGTTAAACTAAATTGAATTGTTCCTAGGATTAAAATCTGATATGTCTGTAATCTTACCTTCTCTTATTGGCGAGCTATTGAGAAAAACACAAATGTTTTAAGTTAAAATAATATGTAAATAATTCTTAAAATCTTTACTAGTGGAGATACGAGGCCCAAATATTGAACTACCCGTTTTGCACAAAATTGACCTTAAAAATCACAATTCAATGTTTTAATCCGTTCTAATAACTATATCTATATCTATATATATTCTTAGCTTGTCTGTATGTTTGTTTGTTTGGCAGTTTGTGAATAAACGTCAAAACGGCTGAACCGATCGACCCCGAATATTTTTGGGAGCTCGCGTGACTCCAGGGAAGGTTCATTTTTTTATAAAATAGTTTCCTAACATTTATTTTTGCTTGTAAAACAAAGAAGTAATAAAGAAATGAGAAATCTATTGCAATATTGGTAATATATCATTTTTGACATTTGCAAAAAGTAGGGCTGGATCAGCTTATAAAGGAATTGAGTTTTTGCCACAACCTCAAATTTTCTAATTTCTATATCTCTGCAACCAGTGGGTGTAAACATTTGATATTTCAAACTTAGATTATTTGACCTGACAGAATTAATAGTTTGAAATATCTAAGGTCTACGACAATGAGTTTCCAAGATATAGGTACAAGAATATTTGAGTTTGTGTCAAAAACTCAGTTCCTTTATCTATTATATTTATTTTAATCTTTTTTATTTATGATAATGTTAAGAACACATAATTAATGAACTGTTCAAAAGTTATTTTTTGAAAATCAAATATGCATTTCTAATTATTTCTATCTAGCTCCGTGTACTGCGTATTTTCTACTAAATAGTAAGTATAATTTAGTATACTTCTAGCCTTTAGAGGAGGAGCAACTGGCTCTGGTTTGGTATTTCTTAGCGTACTCAGAGATACAGGGTGAGAAAGAGAAAATTGCAAACTAGAAAAACTTTAGCCACGGGTGTATAAGGGGGTACACCCTGCTAATCCCTGCACACAAATGAACAAAAAATAAACAGAACTAAAAGAAACATGGAAGGCCTACATTAATCTTTTAACGCTGTATTGACCTGGAGAATATGGAGGTTTTTACCTTGCTGGATCCAGATTTGCTACTACAGACTGCTTTAAATATACTCCTGAACAACAAACCTAGTTAGCTGTTATTAAGTATCCAAACTTGTCAGAAAGACGTTATTTTTTTCGATTGAATCTGGTTCTATGTGTGTAAGCATCAAGGAAGCTCAGAATACTCAGGATATCTACTCCTCACTATAACAATAACTTTCTATAATACTTAATTTGATATTTCTGGCGCCAAGATATCAAATTAAATAAAAGTACAGGGTGTCCCAAAAAACAGGGGAATTCAGTGATTAATTCGATATCGTCTTTGTTATAAATTAGCATTGTAATACCTAATTTCAAAAGCCATAAGTCTGCTAGAGTTTATTCTATGAAAACGGTAAAAGACTGTAAAGATGTGTCTATAATGTCTCTGCAAGATGGACAGTGGAGACGGACAAGTTTACTCTGTTTGTATATACTGCAATTTTCTTGTTTTACTAAGTACACCCGTATGCAGTCAAAACATAAACAAACAAAATGTGAACATAATGCATTTTTCCCTTAGATTAGAATGCGTAGATCTAAAAGAGAAGAACCGAAAACAGATGTATGATCGGTGGGAGAAAAATTTACTGCTCTTTTAAAATTTTGTTGAATTTATTTTTAATTAAAATAAATTGTTCAAAAATTTAGTATAATTCAATAGGTAGGTCACAGATTACACAGACTAATGCTCATACACTCTACCTCGTAAGAAGACATATAGTGTCCCGGCACACCATGTTACAGTTCCATGACAGGGTTCAGATTTACAAATTTTTAAGAAATACTCTAACTTTTAACATTAAACATAAAATTTTGTAATTTTGTCTATTTTTGAAGGTTTGTATTTCGTATCCAAAGAATCCTTAAATATCCCAGAATACATGACGTCTGTAAAAGCTCTCTATTCTCTTATCTCGAAAAATCTTTAAAATATGAATGCATAACGAATACAACGAAATTTTGTTGTTGCGGTATCACAACTATTTAATTATAAACCATTTGTGAGTTAATTTAATCAAAATTAAGTTAAAATAAGTTGCCATTTATGGCCAACAAGTGGTGCTGAAGTGACGCCCATAGATTTCAGTTTATTAAATACAGAATAATGTTTAAGTTTAAATATCAATTAAATGTAAGAATAAAGTTGTAATCTCTGTTTGTTTGGATGTTTAATCCATAGCTAAAAAATCTTTACTTTTGAGCTAAAAGTTTTAATTCTAAAAAGTTTAAAGAAATAAAGCTTTAAAGTTCAAATCTACCTTTACATGAGTTCAATATTTATATTTTAAAATATGAGTTTGCAGAATTACCCTCCCTTATAATAATATTAATAATTATCATTATTTTATTGATATCAATCTTATCTTCATCATTATCAGCATAATCATTGTTAATATATGTACAATTCAATTTAGATGTTAGAAGAACTACATTTTTTAATTAATTCAAATAAATTATGCATTAATAAAGGTATATATTTATAACATTAAATCTAAATATTAATATTCTGTTTATATCCAATAAACGTCAAAACAACTGAACCGATCAGGCCCAAATTTTGTGTGGGATTTGACATGACCAGGGCTCAAAATTACAAAAAAAGTGTTCAAATGTTTTTGATTTTTGTAAAATTTTGAAAATGTGCAAAACAGAACTATTAACCCTTTTCCTAGCTGCGGGTTTTCCTAATGCTTCAGGTCTAAAACTGGGCTTTAATATACTAACTGCCTGCGTTCTCAGGCACACTGCCTGATTGAATACTTTTTCCTGTCAGATTTTGATAATTTTAAGTATTTTGAAAAAAAAATATTATTTTGTTTTTTTTTACAATTTGTTTTCACGGCTGGCTCTGGATTTTCGAACATTCCTGGAAAATATGAAAATGTCGTCTTCATTATCGAAACAGGAGTAAATACTAACTGCCTGCGTTCTCAGGCACACTGCCTGATTGAATACTTTTTCCTGTCAGATAATATAATTTTTAGTATTTTGAAAAAAATTATTATTTTGTTTTTTACAACTTGTTTTCACGGCTCTGGCTCTGGATTTTCGAACATTCCTGGAAAATATGAAAATGTCGTCTTCATTATCAAAAATCCTCGAAACAGGAATAAATGTTTCAAAAGTAACTCTCAGATCATAAAAAAATATTATGAAACTATAAACGAATGCGTCGAAAAATTATCGATGATTGTAGATTACAATATCTCAATGATTTGTTTGGAATAATAATAAATAATTTTTATTAAAATAAGGGAAATAACTCAGTTCCTTTTCCTATAAAGCCTGGATTTTGATTAGAAAATAACTTTACTGACATTAAAGCATAAATAAAGAAAATAATAAATTGCACTTTACAATGCACAGTGCACACAATCTGCAGTACAAATGCATTCATGGTAATCTTGAGTCTTTTTTTCGATTATCAATTTCAGCAAATTGTTCTTCGCATGCTTTGTTTACTTCGAGAAAACAGAGCCTACATCTAACCTACGTTCCCACTATACACGGTATCCTATCTATAATCTATCATTCACTCTTAAATCCTTTAACCAAATAAACAATTTAGCTTCGCTCTTGGATTTAACTTTAAATCCCGAGTGGGTTTATATTTTCAGAGAGTAAGTGATATAACATTGTAAAGAGCCAGTTTTAACTCAACATGGACCTAGCTGAATAAATAAATTTTAAAATTAGCGGGATTAAATGCAAATTGCTGCAAACCATAAACCATCTCCTACTGTGCCTGTAGACCCTACTAAATTTAGTAAAATATGCAAAAAAATTTAAAACAAAATAAACGTACACTGGACAGGTAAAATCAAAATTATGTAAATTATAAAAAAAATTTGACGATGACAGTAAAATTTTCGTATTTTGTTTTTGGGGAAAGTTCATAAAATAAAATGAGGAAAATTAATTTAAGAAATAGAAATATTCTGTTTTCCAAGGTATGCTGATTATCCTTTTTAAAAAATAATTGAATAAAAAATAACTGACGTCTTTTTCTGTATAATAAAGCTCTTAGATCATATATAGACATAAATGTGTGATATATATATATCGATTTATAGTCTCTAACTCTACTTTAGTATATTTACTTGCAAACAATCGACGTAAATATATTGATGTGAAATGTTACATTCAAACTTTATCATGTAAATATGCATAGAATATACTGTAAAGCAATCAAATATCTTTGCTTTAACAATTTTTTTTCGGCGCTGCATCCCCCCTTGCACCGAAGAAATATTAGTTGACAGTATAGATATGTATATCAAATATTAAATATATATATATATATATGTTCAGTTCGGGTTGTTAATCGTTTTGAAAACAATCCTTAAACGATCGTTTTTTTTATTTGGTTTTTCGATTGTTTTCGGAAAAAAGGATCATTTTTAAAACCGATCCGCTTTTTATGAGCTTTTAGAAAAAGAATAACTATCTTTTTCATACGATTGTTTAAAAAAAAATGTCAATGATAAATATGTTAACGATTGTTAACAAAGGGTCGTTTTTAACAATCGTTAATGAAGGGTCGTCATTAACGATCATTAACAAAACAACAAGCTTTATAAAAGTAATCCTTTTGATAAACGATCGTTTTAAGAAACAATCGTTTTAAAAAGGACTTTCTTTAAAAAACAACTTTTTTAAAAGATAATCTTTTTAAACACGATCGTTTCAATTGCCTGACTGCCTCCGAGGAGAGCGGACGAATCCTATGTGGTTCCAGAATTACAGCTGGAGAAGCATTGAGTTTAGTTACGCATCTAGTATCCTAATGAGGAAGCAAGAATTGTACATAGATTAAAACAAAACAAAAGAAGGAGTTTAACCCCTCAAGGGTATACAAGCCATGCAAAACGATACTGTTTTTTTACTCCGCCAGATGTGAGAACTGGACTGCAATGGAAGATTCCTCTCAATAGAGCTTTCAGGGCCCACAATTCCCCATTTTGCATAAGGGTTATAGTTATGAGTTTTCCTTATTCCCCCAACTCGGAAAGAGTATTATAAAGAAGGACAACAGGGAACAATTTCCTATACCCTTCCTCCTACAAACCTCCTTATCTCTATCCTACCTGCTCCACAACTTGATGTCAAAAAAATTATTTGGAACTGAAAACTGGAAAATATGTAAAAAAGTCTCTGTTGTAAATCAGGCATTCCATAAATTTCCATGGAGTGCCACGTGAAATTAGGCTTACAGTTCCTTTAATTAAGATTATTTTTTTTAAAGACTGACCTATGTAATAGATTTAGCAGCTTAGCTGCATACAATTCAGATGTAATAAAAACACTTTTAAAATCTTTGTAAAATTTTTGTATTAACTTTTATTATACTAGGCTCTTTGGGCACTTCATGCCCATCTTCTCTTTCAATTGTGAACATGTTCTCTTTGTGTACATTGTAAAACAAAAACAAGCAAAAGATTAAGTGGATTTTATAAAATAAATTTAGTGGATTTTTTGAATTTTCAAAAATCGAATTTTGTTAGAGGCAAATTTTTGAAAGTTTGATCAGATCTATAATCCTTTCCTGGGGTAACGCGAGGTCCCACAAAAATTTGGGCACAATTGGTTGAGCTGTTTTGACGCTTATTGATTACAAACGGACAGATAGACTGACAAGCAAAGTATATATATATATATATATATATATATACATGGTCTTAAAGGGAGTGACTGGCTATGTAAGGCGGTTGAACTGAGTATGCAGTGTTTTGGAAAACTTCTTTCGGATTCATTTGAGACATATTAAACTTTTTAAAGATATGTAAATCCTGAGTTTGAGCGCGAATTCGACGTTGAACACCCCTACTTTGGGGGTGGATACGTTTTCAGAATTAGTTTTTTAATTATTAAATAACGACAACGAAAAATAAAGTAAAAATTATGCAGTAATCTAATTAGATGGTTAGGAACATATTTCTCAAAAGAAATTTGTTAAAAAATCAATGCTAAAATCGATTATTACGTTTTCATTATTATATTGAATTTATTATCTTCTTTGAATTTATTCGCAGATTTCTTCAAATTATTCAAATGTCGACTTTTCAATAATAATTCTAGAAAATCTGCGAAAATCTTTGTGAATAATGAGAAACCGGGATAATTTGAAAATAGAAACTAATAATTGAACAAGATTACTTATTTTTGATGATAAGATTATTTTTTATTTCTCAACATGTTCCATATACATGACGTCTATATTTTTTTGTAAATTTTATGTCGTCGTTATTTGATAATTTTATTATATATTTATAGCGTGACGCGGCTGGATTTTTAAAAATCACACTTTAAAGGCCCTAAATATACCATTTAAAAAAGTAATTTTGCCCGGAAGAGTCAAATGTGGTGGCCCGGAAGGGGAAATAGGGGTGGCTCATGGCTGCCGGAAGAGAAAAAAGCTAATATGTGGTCCGGAAGGGGAAATAGTGGTGGCTCATTGCCGCCTGCCTTCCCCCGTTCCTCCTAAGAGGAAATTAACGCAGAAAACATTGTGCAGATACGTCGGAATCAGATATTTAAAATTTTAAGGCAACATATTCTAAATGATTCTAAATTCTAAAGTAATAGTCAATGTCATTAAAATTAGATGTTTTTTTAATAGAAAAAAAATGGGTGGACAATAAAAAAACATTTTTATTTTTTACTTATAAATAATGTCATTTCCACATTAGATTTCGTTAAGATCTTAACATACTACATTGACGACAAGAAAATTTAACAATGAGTAAAAGGATTTAACTGTGTCTTGAGGTAAGAGGAACTGACACCGCACCTTATAAATAGTTTGAACATGACTAACGGTACCCTTTGCACCTTTGCCAGATTTCAGAAATTAATTTATTTCAACCTTGGGTTCTCAATAAAAGTGACTTGCAAGTTTTGCTTCAAAGACTGTATGAATTTAACATATTTTAAGATTGAATAACAAAGAAAACTTTCCCATTTTTTACTCTGATGAAGGGTTAAAAGGAGGTGCTATTGCAAATCGGACATGTCACTCTTGAAATGGAGGATCACTTGAAACTCCATCTTGAATCCATCCAAATGTAAAAGAAAAAACAATGTTTACTCTGAGAATTCAGCATCATCTCTTGATCACTAATTGGTGTAATTTTCTTTCATTGTTTGGATTTGTAAAGAAAACCTACAATGCTGGCAAAGCAAAATTAAGAAAATGTAATACAAATTGTTTGTACTGACAAGAATTTTTTTAACAATTTATTATTTTTGAATTTTTAATTTTATAAAATGGATACAGTTGATACAGACAAATTTGATTTGATTCTTCTTCTTCCTGTTTCCAGCGAAAAAGGAAAATCGTTTCATGAAAATTTCGCATTTTTTGCATTCCATTCGTAGACAAAAATGCAAAATTTGTTTCACAAAATATCTCTTTAACCAGTTTTGCGAAAAAAAATATGCGGAAAACAATATTATTTGCACTTTTTCGCGAAATTGTCGCATATTCATTTGTTTTTAATAAATTTCGTATCGATTTCGCTTCCTTTCGCTAAATCTATTTTTGCGAAATAATGCAAAATTTCGCAAAAGGTGTGACAAATTTTGACGACAGTTTTAGTTGATTTGAAACCCTAGTTTTCAGACTGCAAATAGTCTGAGGCTTAGCTTGGGATAAGAAGTGCTGACTTACAACTAAACCTGCCAAATCCAAATTGCAACATTGCAACTGCAATTGAATAAAAAGAGGACAATGAAAACTTATGAAGTACAATTTTACAAAGTTTTAGAGAGACAACGTAAGAGGAAGTCTTGGGGAAGACATCATCATATCGGAAACCCTCTTAGGGAGGGGGGGGGNATTCGATTCATTTTTTTTTGAAAATAACATGGTGATCGATGTTTATTGTTTAGCTCCTTCGTTTATCTTTTAATTTTAAATTTCCTTGAACGCTTCATTTTAATCATTAATCGTTTATTCTACGGATTGTTTGTTTATTGTTTACCTTTGGAATAAAAGTCAAAATAGCCTGAAAATAGAAAGTATTTACAAGAATAAATTAATCTGCAAAAATTTTGGATTTGAAAACTTTCCGTTCCGTAGTCAAGACAATTTTGTAGTTTCATCTTTAAAATTTAATTTTTAAAGGGAAAATTAAACTTTTATTTTTAAATTTACATTTTAACAGTTTACAATTTTATTTATTTGCAAAGTTAATTTCTCAAAACTATAAAACATTTATCTAAACTCTACCCAACTATTATTGCTAGAATTGGAGTGGTTAGAAAAGTTTTAATTGCCACAATGCAAGAGTACAAAATGAATTCTCTTCTTCCAATATAGGATGTTAAAGAATAGGAAGGTTACGTCATAGGGAGTTGTAAAAAAGGGTATGCTAACGTAACATTTTAAGTGAGTTTTTATTCACAACTGTACCCTGTAAACCTGTGTCTGCTCAAAAAAGAATAAAAAATCCTTGTTTTTCTTGTTAAAAATTGATAATTCACAAGAACAAAGTTATGCTGCAGTGACACTTAGAAAAATGTTAAATATCAACTTTATACGTAGCGTCGAAAAATAATCTATGACTGTTGTTTTAATATCTGAATGATTTGATGGAAATTAAATTGATTTGTTTACGATCCTAGTTGAATGTTGCAACTTTCCAAGTTTGTATGGAAGCTTCATTCTTCAGAATAAGTCGTTTCTAACAATCTTTTTTTCTTATAGACACAACAGATAAAAGAAAGATTAGAATCGATCAAAAGCGATTATTTTTCGCCATAAGCCTATACCTCCTTTCATTTTTCGCGAACACTCCCTTTAAGAAAAAAAGTAGATGATTAAAACATTACTTTTTATTAGACTCATGCATTTAAAATCATTACAAAGCTAATTTAAAAATTCGACTTTTTGTTGAATTTGGTGAATGGTGCAAAGATATAGAGATCGGAGAAAATATATTGTTTGGCGGATAATCAGTTTCTTTTACACAATATATTTGTCTTTCTTTAATTTTCTTAAAATTTTATTTGAATTTTTCATGATACATATAAAAATTGCAAAAAAATAAGCTTGTGGATTTTAGTAATTAGCTGCAGCTTTAAAAACTCTGCACATATATAGGACATTACTTTTAGTAACAAAATTGGTTTTATTTTTAATCTTCTTCTACAAAGAGTAAGGATAATTCAACATAGGGCTGGGTTACAGTCTAGTTTTTAAAAACGATCGATTTTTATTTTTGCAAAGCCATATCTAACGAACTGTTGTTGTGGTAGTATTATAGATTTACTGAAAAACTACCATATCTTTGTTTTTTAGATTTTAAACGATTTGATTAAAAAAGAGTTTATGCATATCATATTACAAATGTTTTTCAAGTTTGTGTTTTCTTTTAGTGTTATTTGAACTAAGGTTTGTTTAACTGAAGGCTTTCCGACCAAAAATTGTACTATATCTTAAATAAAGTTAGGCACGTTAAGAGCAGTAGGTCGATAATTAGTACGTTGTTAAAGGTAGTGTTCGCGAAAAATGAAAGGGGGTATTGGCTTACGGCGAAAAATAGGCACTTTTTATTACTTCTAATGTTACTTGCATCTGTTGCATCTATAAGGAGAAAATTGTTAAAACGACTGATTTCGAAGAACGTATCGTCCATAAAAATACAAAAAGATGCAACATTCAACTCTGATTGTAAAAAAATCAATTTAATTCCAAACAAATCCTTCAGATATTACAGCTAATAATCATCGATAATTTTTCGATGCATTCGTATACAGTTGATATTTCAAATATTTTTTTTATGTTTCATGATCTGAGACTTAATTTTGAAACCATTTATTTCTGTTTCGAGGATTTTTGATAAATGAAGACGACATTTTCATATTTTCCGAGAATGCCGAAAATCCAGTGCCAGCAAAATATTTAATAAAAAAGATAAAAAATATTATGAAATATTAACAAAAATTAATCTACAAACTAATATGCTGTTTAGGAACATATATCTCTCAATTATCCTTGATAGTCATGGTATAATTATTTATCATTATTATCTTGCATTCTGAAGTCATTGCATATTTTTAAACGTCGTCTATTTGCAATGAAAGTTAAGAAAATCTGCCGGTGAACTGTTTTGTGTTATTAAATAATTGTAAAAATACTTTCTTCTGCGAACCATCTCTTCTAGTGAACGAATGTGAACGAATGTACGCTCTTATTTAGAAATTACATACAGTAAAAACGTTTCATTCATGAAAAGTTATCTCTGTTGTATTGCTTAATTTTTACACGCATATGTATTAGAAAAAAAATATAATTTTCTTCTCAAAAACTTTTTAAAAGGACGTTGTGGTGGTATTCAGTCGGCAACCTACTTTATATATGATTTATATATATGACATATATTTACATATGACATAAATGATTTATTCTGCTGTTCATATTACCGAAGACATCAGAATTTTGTTTAAATTTCAATTTAGTTAAATAAAACCAAAAATGTGGAAATCTTCAGGAAATTCTTCATATTTCCACTAAAAAAGGCGGAACACATTTTGGAAATGCCAAGACTATTTTGTGATTATTAATTCTAGAATTCTACCTCTAAAATCATGTATACAAATAAATGTCGCAAATTATTTTTAAGTTCAAAGACGACCTTCAAGCCGTCTTGTTACTGTCATGTTTCGTGGGACACCCTGTATGCACTTATAAAATTAGAGTTGTCATTAAAATACGTAGAATTTCAATCGTTTGTGAAATTTATCAAATTTTCGAATCTATAAAAGCTCTGCTTAATATATAAGAGGAGCTATTAATTAAAACGTGCAAAATTTTACTCTTTGGTAAACTATACTTGACGCATATTTAAAATCAAAACTTTTCCTTTCTTCACAATAGGTGATTAAAAATATGTCATACTTTAAACTTTGTGAAAGTAATTCATCTCCCACCACAAACATTTCTAATATTTTCTTTGCGACCTGATGGTCAAACCTTTAATATTTCGCACTACAACTATTTATTCAGAATTCATAGTTCGAAATAAATGTCGGCTAAAAACCGCTTTTAGCAATATGTTATTTTAATTTGGATCATTTTTAAAAAAATGATGTATAGCCAGGGCTACAGCCTAACTATTTCTGATTGTTTTAAATTAGCTGGCCCTCCTAAGTTTTTTACATATCTACATTTTTTTAATTAAACTAATTTTGATCCAAATACAAAGCCTTTTATTTAGGATAGAAAATTTAGAGTTTGTGACAAGTGATCAATTTATTTACTTTTACGTGGATTCTGTGTTTCGGTTCTCTCTCTTTATTCTCGTTCTGTCCGCCGTCCTCCGTTTAATCTACCTTTCTAGATTCTCCCGAATTTATTCTGTTTTATACCGCCACACGGGGTGGACAGAACATTAACCAAACCAAACCAAGCCAAATCAAACCAAACCAAATCAAACCAAACCAAACCTTCAGAATATTTCGGAGCATTTTTAATTTCGTAAATTTAAATGTATTTTTGGCGGGAAAGTTTGACAATTGTCCTGATTGGGTACTTATTGTCCTGATTGGGTACTTATTGTCCTGATTGGGTACTTATTGTCCTGATTGATTACTTATTCGCCACTAAAACTAGTGAGCACATCACATCAGTGGAGAAACAAAAAGTCTTTCAAAAAGGTATGGTATATGTCTGAAAAGGAGGTTGTTGCTCTTTGCATGGCTTGTACACATCTTGTAATTGTTATTTTCCTTAACTGTAGTCTCGTACTCTAAATAAAACTTTTGTTTTGGGGTAAAGCTACAAATAATTTGCCAGGGTGTCAAAATAGTATTATTGATCGTGGGCCAAAATCTTCACATAAGAATTTTTTAATTCATAAATGCTTGATTTTATAATTAAAAAGCATTTCTTTTATAAATGTTCGAGACAAAATAAGAATTTGAGCGATTTGTTAAAGAAATAGTTGATGTTTACAATTCCAAAAAAGTTGTTTGGGAATAGTTTCTGTTTACTATAGTTGCGCAGACATCGCGCTAATATCTCATATTTGATTGGATATTTGCTCTCTACGTACAAGTCGACCTAAAAATGGAAAAGAGGAAAAAGCTTTGAGACTATAAACAAAGTGCGTGCAAATGTACTAAAACTGGTATTAAAGTCGTCGCAATATAGAATTTCTTTTCGATGTAATATTAATAAAATATCTTATGAAAAGAGTTCTCAATTTCCTCTTTATTTGTATTCAATATCCACTGTAACGAAATCCTGTCTATGTACTTCCTTGAATTTCTAGGATTTAAGCAGTACATGATTTATTGATTTACGCGGCAATGTTGTAAGGAGGACAATTTAATAAAAAACATATTCTTATTATTGAAGGATAAGTTATTTCAAGTAAAAATCTTATTTTCCATTAGAAGTGTGTTAATTTAAAAAAAAATCAGTTTCTTTGCTCCTTAAGAATATTTATGCACTAAACCTGCCGATAAATACAGTCTAGGAAAGTAATTAGTAGAACAAATATCCATCTCCAAAGAATTTCCACCTCTTTTAAAATCTCAAATTCAAGTTCCAAAGGGAATTTTTTTTTTTTCAAAAGAAATTGAGTCTTAGTCGCAAACTCTGATTTTATAATCCCTATATCTTTGCAACGCACAATAGTCGTAGACATTAGATATTTCCAAAGATGAATTCTGTTAGATCAAATCTTGAAATATCAAAATTTGACACCATTAGTTTGCAAAGATACAGGGATAGGGGAAAATGTGGTAAAGACTAAATCCCTCTATTCTAAAGTATTTTATTTTCTAGTTCTAAACGCAATATTTGTTTCAAAAATATATTTGTCCAATACAGCAGGAATCTTCAGGACTTTCTGGAAAAGAAAATATTAAATTTATTAGAATTTAAACCGTTCATATTCTCTAAATTCCCCTGTCTTGTAATGTATAAACACTAAACAGTAAACAGTAAACAGTAAACACTAAACAGCAAACAGTATTATCGGAACTAATAATGCTAGTAGGGATGGACATCGTTCAGGAGACCGTTTTTTTAATATTCATAATTTTGTGGACTTTTAATATTCTAATATATAAAAGGGAATGTTCGCGAAAAATGAAAGGGGGTATAGGCTTACGTCGAAAATTCTTCGATTTTGATTGCTACTAATCTTACTTCTATCTGTTGTGTCTTTAAGGAGAAAATTGTTAAATCGACTCTGACCGAAGAACCGATGGCGTCGATGCAAATTCAGCAAGTTGCAATGTTCAACTCGGATTGTTAAAAATCAATTTAATTCCAAACAAATCATACAAAGATTACAACCTATAATCATCATTTTTTTTGACGCATTCGTAGAAAGTTGACGTTTGATAATTTTTTAAATGTTCTTATGCTCTGAGAGTTACTTTTGAAAACATTCATTCCTATTTTGAAGATTTTTGATAATAAAGACTAAATTATCATGTTTTCCAGTAATGTTCAAAAATCCAGCGCCAGCCGTGAAAACAAGTTGTAAACAAAATTAATTTAAAATAAAAACAAATCATATTCAGCAAATAAGCAACCAATCTGAAACAGATATCCCAGAGAAACCTTAAAAACCTTTTTTAATAGATTTAATTGATAACATTATTTATACGCCTGTATCACCGTAACTCTTACTAATGGCAGTGCTGTATACTAGTCACGTGATACTGACGGAGAACATGATAATCAAACTGCACTGCCATTGGTGGGAGTTTTGGTCATATGATAAAGACATATTTATCATAATATCAATTATATCTATCAAAAATAAAAAAAATATTTAATTTAAATAAATAATATAATAAAAAAATAATATAGGAGCAAACCTCAGTATTTCAGGATTCTCTGGGATATCGTTGTTTTTAGATTTGTTGCTTATTTGCTGAAAATGATCTGCTTAAACCTACAATTTGATACAAAAATTTATATTTTTAAATTTCATAAAAATTTGACACTGTTTTATATTAATTTCTCGAGACAGGAACATCAGATAGAACTCTTCTGGTTCTTGATCAACTGCTTAATGCTTAGCCAAAACCCTGTAGGTATAAAATGCCCCAGTTTTATAAAATAAAAGTATATAGTGTCAAGTTCTAAGGTAGTGAGATTCATGAAAAAAATAAAAAGTGAGATTTGAAAATCCAAAATGAGAATAAAAAATTTTAACTTTTATTTTCAAACTGTGGTATTGGCGGTAGTGAGATTTCAAAATCTAAAATGAGAATATAAAATTTTAACTTTTATTTTCAAACTCTGGTATTGGCGGTAGTGAGATTTCAAAATCCAAAATGAGAATTTCAAATCTTACTACTGCAAAAACCTCTAGTTTGAAAGTATTTACATTTTCTAATTTCGAAAAAAAGGCATTTAATAATCTGAAAAGTGTAAAGAAAATGTACAAAAACTAGCTTTTAAAACCTTCAATACCATTTTCTTTTTAAAAAAACATAAAATTTTCGCTCAAAAAGAAGGCATTTTATATAAACACGCCAAAACCTCCTTTCATTTTTCCTGAACAGACCCTTCATACATGCTAGAAAGTATTAGTGATTATATTTCTGTAATTTCCCCTTTGAATCAACAAAATATTAGTCGATTATTATACGATAATAACATAGAACATGTTTATTTTGTTACTTTTCCTAGATTTTTACGGTTCAGACTGTTGTGCTACATAATCAGTTTTATGATTATGATTTTTAAAAAACTTTTTAAAAGTCAAGTCCAGATTATTTTCTGATCCAGGCTATTTCCAAATTTTTAGAATAGAAATGTTGAGCATTGCAATTTGTTTTCTTTAGTTATTTAATCAATCAATTAATCTGAAAACAAAACAAAAAACTTTGGATTACTGTACATAAACTTTGTGTTGGATTACTGTACATAAACTTTGTGTTGGATTACTGTACATAAACTTTGTGTTGGATTACTGTACATAAACTTTGTGTTGGATTACTGTACATAAACTTTGTGTTGAATTACTGTACATAAACTTTGTGTTGGATTACTGTACATAAACTTTGTGTTGGATTACTGTACATAAACTTTGTGTTGGATTACTGTACATAAACTTTGTGTTGGATTACTGTACATAAACTTTGTGTTAGATTACTGTACATAAACTTTGTGTTGGATTACTGCACATAAACTTTGTGTTGGATTACTGTACATAAACTTTGTGTTGGATTACTGTACATAAACTTTGTGTTGGATTACTGTACATAAACTTTCTTTTTTGATATTTTAACTTCCGTTGGCTTTTGCACTGCCTCGAGTATACCGTCTGTTTATATTTCTTTTCTCGAGCATATGGTCTGTTTATATTTCTTTCTTTGCCTGTTTCTCTTTTTTTTTTTGTCTATTCCCCTTTTTTTCTATCTTTTTTCTCTTTCTCCCGTTTATCCCTGTATTTCAATCTGTTACTCTTTTTTCTTATCTATTTCTCTCTTCTATTGTTTCCTTCTCTCTTTTCGACTGTTTCTAAATCGTTTTACATGTCTATTTCTCTTTTCTGCAGTTTCTTAATCTTTTTTATGGCTATTTCTCATTTCTGCTGTTTCTTAATCTTTTCTTCTGCTGTTTCTTTCTCTTTTTTCTAGTGTTTCTTTCTCTCTTTTTTGCTGTTTCTTTCTCTTTTTTCCTGTCTATTTATCTTTTTTATCTATCCATCTTTTGGATGTCTGTCCCTCTTTGGGTGGCTCTCACTCTTTTCTTTCTTTTCCTTTTGTTTTTGTTTATCACTCTTTTTCTTTATTTTCCTCTTTTCTGTTCATACATCTTTTTTCCCTTTTTCAGGTTTTCCCTATTTTTCTGCTTTTAAATCTTTTTCTAATTTTCAATCTTGTTCTTTCTATTACTTTTTTTTCTGTCTATCGTGTCTCACTCTATTCATGATTTTCAAACTTTTTTTTTTCTTTCTATCCCTCTTATTCTGTTATCCGTCTTTTCTTTCTATCCCTCTTATTCTGTTATCCGTCTTTTCTTTCTATCCCTCTTATTCTGTTTATCACTCTTTTCTTCCTTTCCCTTTTTTATGTCTATTTTCACTCTCTTTTTTCCCTTCACGCAAAGGTTAATTGTATTTTTTCATAGTTTTTATAAATAATTAATACGTTTGCTTTTAGAAAATCATTAGAAAAAGTTCCCCTTCTAATAATTAACATTATTTAACATTTAGAATCTCTTGTTTTTATCATGTAATTAAATGCCAAATGTATTTTACATAATTGTAAATTTCAAAATATGCCATAAGATTAAGAATTAAAAGGATTTCGCATTTTTTATTAGAATTTAAATATTTGTTTAAGTTCTGTCGCTCCCACGGTGCCTATCCTGATTTCCTAATTTTTTTTTTGCCAATTTGGTCAGACAAAACGAACACATATATATATTTAGATAGACATATATTATATATTGGGTTTTTTTGATATCCCCTCCCCTACCCCATAACCTTCTCAGTGTTGATACAATTTCATTTTGCTATTTACCTGAAATTAGCTTTTAAAGGGACAGTAAAGGAAAAATGAAAGGGGGTATAGGCTGAAAGCTAATCACTTTAGCTCTTGATCGCGACCCATGAAAGTTTTATCTGATGTTCCTGTCTCGAGAAACTGATATAAAACTGTGTTAAAATTATACGAAAATTCATATATGTAAAATTTTGAAAATCTGAAACTTAAATCACGTGACCAGAACTATCACCAATGGCAGAGCAGTATACTGGTCACGTGTCTCCGCCTGTATCACGTGACCACTTTACTGCACTGCCATTGGTGGAATTTCTGGTCAAGTAATACGGACGTAAAAATAATATTATGAATGAAATCTATTGAAAATAGAAATAACAAATATAAAAGTAAACATAATTTACAATTAGCTTTCTCTGGGATATCATCGTTTTCAGATTGGTTGCTTAATTGCTGAATATAATCTGTTTAAACCTACTACTTTTATACAAAATTGTATATATATTAATTTTCGTATATATTTGACACAGTTTTATATCAATTTCTCGAGACATGAACATCAGATATGACTTTCATGGGTCGCGATCAAGAGCTAAAGTGATTAGCTCTCAGCCTATACCCCCTTTCATTTTTCCTTTACTGTTCCTTTAAGAAGATTCTTTCTCTCAAAATCTGTTTAAATAATGTAATTTCGTTTAACTTGACAGATTCAGATTCAGATTCAGACATTTTCGCATTTTAGACGTTGACAATTTTGCAATTGAGAACATTTTAGAAAGAAACTGATCATTCATTTCAAAATTTCTTATCCTTTTATTATTGAAACCTGGTGGAGTAAACTCTAAATTCTACTGAATCTGATAACATTTGAAATATCTAATGTTTACACTGTCATGTCAAAAAGATCTTTAGGGATTTACACTTTAAAGGAATTGAGCCTTTGTCAGAAACTCAAATGTTTTAATCCCTATATCTTTGTAACCTGATAGTGTAAACATTAGATATTTCAAACTAAGATTATCTGATCTAACAGAATTCATAGTAAGAAATATCTGATGATGATCTGACATTAGGTTGCAAAGATATAGGAGTTAGAAAATCTGAGTTTTTGGCAAAGACAAAAATCGCTTATATATTCAACAAAAATCGCTTCTTTGGTAGCAAAAGCTGGATGACTGCCAAATGCGCGATTTTTTTGTGGAATAAGCGGAAAGTCTAATTTTCCGTGAATCACCATGCACCAATACTATAGATAATTATTTTGACGGGATTTTCATCCATTTTTGTTTGTCTTTAAAAGTTTAAAGGGACCGTTCACTTATTTGGGTAATTTCAGGGTAAACTAAACAGCATATTTGCTGTTGATTAGTAATAGTCTTACTTTTCAAAGACAACTGTGGCCGGAGAAAAAGCCGATTTTTCGTTCAGAATTCGAGCGCAAAGGGACGGTCCCTCTCTATAGACACTAATTGATGTTTTTTTCAGTATGTTGTGGATCAAAATAAATTTCGAATATAAAATTAAACTGTAGTATCTAATCGTTAATTGTAAATGTCATTATTTTTTAATTTTTGTTGTTTTTTAACTTTCTATTTCTAAAATAACACTATTTTATCGCATTCAAAATTGTGTAATGCCTGTGTAAAAAGCTGAATTGAACGCGGCATGACAAATGAAAAGTTGTGCACATGCGGGAAAAAATTTACAAAATCTACGAACCTAAATACGAGTAATGATTAATTGATTGTCCTAGAGACGTCGTCTTTGTATACACATTTTACATGTTTTAATACGAAAAATGTAAATTTCTTGCTAACTCAAATATCAAAAGTTTTCATATGTTAGTACATAATAATAACGAACACATAATGACATTCAAATATAATGAATTTAAATTTTATTGGGCTGCTGTTACTGAAAAAAACATCAATTAGTGTCTATAGAGAGGGACCGTCCCTTTCCACTTAAATTCTGAACGAAAAATCGGCTTTTTCTCCGGCCACAGTTGTCTTTGAAAAGTAAGACTATTACCAATCAAGAGCGAATAGGCTGTTTAGTTTACCCTGAAATTACCCAAATAAGTGAACGGTCCCTTTAAATACTGAAAGTAAACAGTAACAAAGTTAAGGTTGTATTAACTTACTTTCGCTGCGTTCCAATGTACGATAATGTCGTCTCCTATGCATAGATAGCTTAAAAACATCATATGACGTCACTGATTATAGAGGCGAGAGTGACGTCATATGAGGTTTTTATCTACCAATGCTTAGGAGACGACATTTTCTGTACATTGAAGCGCATCGAGAGTAAGTAAATTCAGATTTTTATATGCTATGTAAAATTGAAGTACATTTTACGTAACATTAAATCATAGAGAATAGAATATATAGAGAGGAATTAAAAGAATCTCTCGGATAAATTCCTCTCTATATATTCTATTCTCTATGCATTAAATATTTATATCATATTAAACAAATAAGTTTTCTCTCTTTAACTGAACATTTTCACAAAAAAAAACTAGTAGTAAAGCCATAACCGGTGTACATTTGAATAACCGAGCTGGTCCAACCTTTGCGGTCCTTATTTGGACTGTACCGCCAATTTACAATTACCAGAGTGTGAAGCAAGTGTTTTACTTGTAAGACTTTTAATACCTTTTTATGACGCCGTCTTAATCATTGTAATGGAACATTTATCTGCAGCCTGCAGGGATACTCTCCATTAAGCTAAAAGTTTCGTTAAAAGATGTGATATATTTGAAAATACAGAAATAATTAAATTGGATCTTTTCATATTATACTTCAGCAATACAGTACGCTTAGCAACATCCTATGCTTTTACTAAGAGTTAAAAAATGGTTGGTTTAGTTTGTGAATATATCAATTGAATGTGAGAAATCAAAAATTTAGTTTGAAAATGTTCAAAAAATATACAATATACAATGGATCAATCTTTAAAACGTAAATGACGATGATTATTAAACCAAATAGATACAGAATACACACATTTTTAGCAGCGTTTAATTATCATTTTTTTTCTGTAAAGCAAAGTAAAACTATTTCTCTATATCTTTAAATGGATATTTTCGATATTTCGATATATTAAACCTGCTCTTGAAATGTTAGTTATGCTACTATTTATTCATTTTTTGAAGTTTCTGCAATATTTAATTTGTAAAAACATTTGGCCAGCAAAATATTGACTAAAAAATAATATTTTTGTTATTAATTAATTCAGTGCTTATTGTCGAGGTAACCCCAGTTTACACAGGGACTGTAAACGTCATTTAAAAAGACCACGTTCAGTTAAAGAGTTGTTTTAAAGCTTATACTTCTTTTATTTTTCGCCAACACTCCCTTTAATTCAATTTAATTAAATGTTCTATTATAAAAAGCGATTAATTCTTTTTCTTTCCTTTCCTGCAATATAAATCCGCAATTCTCAATATCCAATGTGAGCACTTTTAGCTTGAGAATCAATGCTTCATAAATTTAAGTTTTTCCTTGGTCAAAGCTTCCTGTGCAACCCCTGATTTCCATGTGAGATATCGAATAAAATAGGAAAACATTTTATTTGAATCTCAGTTGACGATTATTTCAGTTTCACGGATATCTACCGTCTTGGAAGAGAGACTTAGCATGAATTCTACTTTTGGCAACGAGACTGATTTCAATGAGTCGTAAGTATTTCTTATTATTTTTACTTTTACAAATGTTATTAATTAATCAATTAATTTTGCCAAAACACCCAAACGAAGGAGGACTGTGTCCGATAATTGACTTTTGGTGTAAATTAATTACCGGCTCTTAATCATTCTCTAAACTATTCTTTTATTGTACTTTATTTATTAAAACATTAGCATTTGCTATATTGTATATACAGTGTGTCCCAAGAAAAACAGATGGTTGAAAGACGACTTAAAGATTGTCTCACATATCATTCTAAAATAAATTTAATAAAATTTAACTTTCCTTGAGTATAATATTTAAAATATGGTTTTAAATTGCGAATTCTCTCAAATAATCCTCGAAATATCAAAGGTTTGAACAATCAGGTAGCGAAGATATAGGGATTCGAAATTTTAATTTGCAGCTTTTGTGGAACCACATGAGAAATCCAACAAACCTTGCTTTTAAAAAAATGAATAACCATGTATTTTATAGAATTGGTAAGAATACTTTCGCGAAAAAAAATCACGAAAAGGGCATTTTTTCGTAATACAAGTTTTTCTGCAAAATTTCGCAAAAAAACTAATATTTTCGCATTATTTTCGATGAAAGAGATGCGAATAAATGCGAAATTTTTGGCGAAACAAAAAATGCGAAATTTTAAACCGTTTTTCAATTTCACTGGAAACCCTAATTTAGAAGCTGTGATGTTGAGCAGAATTATATCATGGATACCTGGGTAGTGGCTGGGCTAGGGTTTGCATACTCTTCAATATTCCTAGTCGGGGTCACAGGGAACATGTTGGTCGTCTTTATTATCCTCTCAAGGAACTTCTTTTCAGTCAAATTATACTTTACAAAAATTTTTGTAATTTTTATAACTTTAGTTCGTGAGTTTTGGTCCGGTGTTAATAGTGAATGCATCATTTTCATTCCAATTGCAAATATTAAAAAACTGATGAACATTATGAAAATGTTAAGGGCTTTAAGGACTCTTTCTCTAACGTTGATTTGTTATTTATTTTGCAATTATTAAACAATTTACAAAAATTTGATCAGATTTATTCAAAATCTCACATTTTCTTTTGGAATAAATTAGAAGTTGAATCTTTGTATTATCGCATATCTTTGTAATCTGATGGTGGAAACCTTTGATATTTCAAACTTAGATTTTTTTCTCTAACAGAATTCACAGTTTGAAATATCTAAGGTCTTCGACATCAGGCTGCAAAGATATTGGGATAAGACAACTGTAATTTGTGGCAAAGACTCAATTTATTTAAAGATAATCAAACTTGAAAAATTCAGTCAGAGATTTTCTTCTCAAATAGAAATTGTATTATGAGAAGAATGTGAATATAGGAAGCATATGAGGACAACCACCAACTTCTTCATTCTAAACCTGGCCATAGCAGACATATTAATGTGCTTGTGTAAGTTTTTCAACACTAATAAGCTATATGGGGGAGGGGGCGGCATGTCGCAACTCCCCCTCCACCATCCCACCTTCTCACAGTTTTGATCTAGAGGACTATACTTTTTGTTATTTTCTCCATGAAACTTATTGAATTTTAAGTAAATGGATTTTTCAAAAATATTTGTTCAATGCTTTGTGGCAGGAGGGTATGGAAGCCGATATAATTATCTATACTTGATATGATTTAGATATCTATGAAATCGACAAACGACAAATATAAAGTAAAGTGACTTGTTGTCCAATTCAGTATTTTTAAAAATTTTCTTGAATTAAAAAAAATATCTTGTTAGTGTCTGTACCTTTGACACCCCTCTCTACATTTATGGGACGCTGGATATTCGGATCTGTTCTCTGTAAAATATTATCTTGGAGTCAGGTATTGATCATAATTCTATTTAAAACTTTCAAGTGACCTTCCATTTATAGAGTGGCATGTCCGATTTACAACAACACCCTTTAAACCTTAGTTTGATTGATCAAGGACTTCGTAGATATTCTTATCTATATATCTGGAAATTAAGTGCCACGCAAGTGTACACTAGTATGAAATGTACAGTGTACATAGAGTACATATACTGTAATCTCTATTCTCTCGGTGTCATGCATGGAGCGGATTATTCCCCCTTCTAAAGTTTTTTAACATTCCACAACAATGTTAGACATAAAAAGCAATTTAATGAAATTTTCCGATATTTATTTATTTAATTTGATTGAAAAAAACCATAAAAATTATCTATATCTTGAGTAAATATTAATTGTTTCGTGATCCGAAGACGACATTCAGGATTAAATAGCTTTTTTTGCCTTTACCTATTTGAAATACATCTCAGAATTAAATGGATAATTAATATATATGTCAAATAATAATTTTTAATGTTTTAACATTGCTTTTTATGCCTAACATTGTGTTAAAATGGTTAAAACTTTAGGAGGAGTCAGTCCCATCCCATGCAAGGGAGGATTGTCTTCATGCACTACACCGGACTGAATCTTTAGCTATATACAAATAAGGGTATCTACCTCATCGTTGCCCGAACAAAAGTTTAAAGGGTACCGTTGTAAATAGGACATGCCTCGCCATAAAAAAAGTCACTTGAAATTACGCTTACAGTCCCTTTAAAGGGACTGTAGACGTAACTTTAAGTAACCCTCCTTTTCATAACAGCTACCCTTTAAGTCCTTTATCTCAGTCTGGTAACAGAGTGGAAGATATCGTTATTTTTGTGTCTTATAAAGTATGAAATTCTGACATTAATTTCTTTATCAGATGTTAAAGGTTCCTTTGTAAATTGGACATCTCCTTCTTTAATTTGGGGGTCACTTGAAATAAGTCCACTTTCCCTTTTACAATTTTTACAAATCTCGACACCCCCCCCCCACCCCCATTTCTTAGAGGAGGTCCTCCAAGCTTTTTAAAATATAAACTATAAAAAGTTTCAGTATCAATTGTCGATTTTAAATGAACTTTAATTTTTTACACCAGATTAATTATTCATTATGTTAGACTTAATACAGGGTTACACACTAAAGAGATTATTTTTTTCTTATTTATATGTTCCTTAGTAATTACAAATATATCAATTTTCAAGGATAATGTGAAGACGCTCATAATACTTCAGTTTTATCATTTATTTCTAATTCACTTTATACAAATTAATTATTGAAAACTCGATAAATGAATTCAGAAAGTTCATAATTTTGGTTATTAAATACAAATTTAACCATGTTTATTGACTGAAGACTAAAGAGGAAATAATCTAAAACATTGTGTAAGAATAAGTACTAGCTGAAGTGCCGGCTTTACCCGTGGAATTTAAAAAATCGTATTTTGATAAAAAAAAATCGATTTTTGAAAAAAAATTGTCAATTCCGCCTAGCTAGGTGCCATACCTAGCTAGATTAATGGAAAACCGATAATTGTTTAAACCGTTGACGAAACGGACTAGCCGTTTTTGGAAAAAAATAATGGTTGAAAACGATAACGAAAGGTTTTTTTAAAACGGTAAATTTCGTTTTTTTCTTCTAAAAATTGCATTGAACTTGTAAAAAAATAATTACTTGTTTTGATGTTTTTAAATTTTGTTTTCTGAATTTTAAATTTGATTTTTTATCAAAAAAATCTGGAGTTTGTCCAGCAAGTGCAATTTACGATTTCTCAAACCGATAACGCCGTTATTACTACAAAATACCGTTATGGGCTGCACCTTTAACAATTTTATAACTGTTAACGAATTTTTTGGCGATCTGCGCCGTGAATAATAATAATAATAGACCGCTATTAACTGGAGCCATAAACGGTTGTTGAAAACTTTCTGTTAACGTTGTTAATACCATTGAGATCGTTAAACAGAGGTAATTATAAAACGGTTAACGAAACAAACGTTCCGTTCTTACCTTGAAAATCAACGGCTACCTGGAACTAACCGTTACCAAAACTGTAAGAAAAAGTTGGAACGTGCCCAGCCCTAGTTATAGGCCTGGCAGCTAACATATATATATAAATACAAATATATAAATATTTAAGTATTTAATTTTAAATAAAACTTCAAATGCAACTTCTAATTCTACTATGAACGCCATGGTTTTAGTATTTTGGATTTACTTTTCTTTTTATACAAGTATTTTCTTCTTTTAAAGATATTTAGTTGAATAGAATATACACTCAACAGGTTTAAATTCGTGTATTTTATTTTGTCCAAAACACGTTGTTTGGACAAAATACGTTGTTTGGGCAAAATACGTTGTTTGGACAAAACACGTTGTTTGGACAAAACACGTTGTTTGGACAAAAAACGTTGTTTGGAAAAAACACGTTGTTTGGACAAAATACGTTGTTTGGACAAAATACGTTGTTTGGACAAAATACTTTGTTTGGACAAAACACGTTGTTTGGACAAAACACGTTGTTTGGACAAAATACGTTGTATGGACAAAATAAAAAAGTTTTCAGATATTAGCATACGGGGAGCTTTAAAAATATGAAAGGAAAAATAGCTTTTTTAATCGGAAACTTTGCAATGAAAAATATGTTCCAAACTATATATTTTGGTCTTTTTTATGTTGAACCACAAAAATATTTTTTCCATGAAAAATGTTCAAAAACCAGTTCATTTTTCATATAATAGTTTTCCGATAATATCTTCTAGAAACTTTCTTAAACTTTCGAGATTACATCCAAATGGTATGTGTAAGCAAACTTTCTGTATATTTAGATATTTATAGATGGTAAAAACTCCAAACGTAAAAAGTTTTATGAATTTCCGATCTATTACAGACATTGAGTAAAAATAATAAAACATTATGAGTTCGAATTTTTCAAAAATAAAAATTTTCAGGCAAACGTTTATTTTTCCAAAAGATCCAAAATATTAACCTGATTTAGAAACAGTTTATTGAAAAAAAAACATTTTAATTCAATATTTTTTATTGCATCATAAAATCTAAAAGTTAGAAAATTCAGATGACCATTTTAAATTATGTAGTTTAATGCATAGTTAAAATAAAATGGAACTCAGCGTTTTAACAGATTGCAGGAGAGGGGAGAGCAAATAAAACTTGTTCAATGACTTTCAAAGTACACTGTCACCTCCATAGAAATGTTGTAAAAACTATGGAAAAGTAAGACAAACAAATTTAAGCAATCTTTTTATGCCGGAAATATTTTTACAAAGAAAATTATTTCACCAATAGCTCGAAAATCAACTTGTTAAGTGGAATTGGTCTGTAAACACTGCACAGTTGCTGTACTTAATGTTCTTTGGACTAATTAAATTTTTTTTTAAAGAATTCTTATTACACAGTTTTATCCGCCTCGTTGTAGCAAAAAAATTCAAATTAAAAAGTATTTTCTAATTGTTTTTTTTTCTTGCTTTATTTTCACTTTTTTATTTCTTGTTTTTTTGCTGGTGTAAAATTTAGATATACTTGAAGTAATGGAAACTACTAGTGATATAAAACATGATAAAAATCATAATATACATTAATATTAAATTTGAATTGATCAGGCTGTTAGGACGTTTAGGAACTTATTTTTTGTACTGCAAACATTTTTGCTTTCTTCATTATTAAACATTATACATTTAAAAAAAATTTATTTTATGCTCCTACCTTATTGTAAATTGTACAGGGGATGTCAGTGTACATGTCTACTCTCACCCTCACAGCTATTGCAGTAGACAGGTATATATTTATCTACAGGGTGTCCAAATAAACATGGGAATTGAGAGACAGCTTGAAAGTCGTTTGAAATTTCTGATATTTAAAGCATGGCAAAGAAAGTATAAAAACTAGGTTATGCGTCTAATGAGCTTTTAAAGAGTGGTCTATATATACCTTTCTAGTGTCTTAGATATTGATGAAGATATATGATATTAAGACAATTTTGATTTGTTAAATAAGTAAAATTTTTTACAAATTTTGTAATATCTCCTTCAATTTAGAAGATACAAAAATGGTAGACCTCATTTTTGAAAATATCAAGACCAGGCGTTTTCGATATTACATGTGTTAGCTGGAATACTGCAGTTATCGTGTTAATGAAAAAAGGCCACAATGTCGTCACTTAATTCCCATGTTTATTAGGACACCCGGTATATAACCTTTGTTCTATAAAATGGAACAAGTTGACCCCAAAACCTTGTATCCAACTATAGCTTTTAGACTCCATAATTTTAAACTTTTACTGTAAAAATAAAAAAATAGTTAAATAATTGGTGTTTATAAAAAGTTAAAAATATGATTAGGTCCATTTTGCTTCTATAGTACTTTTTCCCTTTATGTTTTCCTACATTCCACTATCTACAATTAATCTTTCTAGTTGCTGCGAAAATCTTAAAGTTTATCTCTCTTATTTTTGATAATATCGGCTAAATAGTTTACTTACTCCTGTATGCCGAGTCCATTAGCGCCTGATCCAATCAGGGTTCAGTCATGTGTTTGTTGTCTATTCTGAACCAATAGAAATAGTATGGCGGCAACATCTATGTTTCTATCTATCTCATTATCCAATTAGAGTTATGAGTCCTTCAATCGGCGCTTAAAAGTAAATGGAAATATTTACTTCTTCTGAAACTACAGTATACTGTAATCCAAAATTGCAATGCTCTTACGAAAAACTCTACCTGCATTTTCTTCAATCTATAATCCTATAAAATAAAAGCTAGACACAAGTATGTGGTAACTGGAAGTTATAAAATGTACAATGTACATGTCAATAGAGCTAAAAAATTACGCTTGTGTAATGTGTAATGGTCAAACCAAAGATTTCAAAATCCAAAATAAAAAATTTCAACTTTTATTTTCAAACTGTGGTATTGGCGGTAGTGAGATTTCATTTTGGATTTTAAAATCTCACTACCGCCAATACCAGAGTTTGAAAATAAAAGTTGAAATTTTATATTCTCATTTTTGATTTTGAAATCTCACTACCGCCAATACCAGAGTTTGAAAATAAAAGTTGAAATTTTATATTCTCATTTTGGATTTTGAAATCTCACTACCGCCAATACCACAGTTTGAAAATAAAAGTTAAAATTTTTTATTCTCATTTTGGATTTTCAAATCTCACTTTTTATTTTTTTCATGAATCTCACTACCTTAGAACTTGACACTATATACTTTTATTTTATAAAACTGGGGCATTTTATACCTACAGGGCAAGGCGTGGTTTCGTGGTGTATTAGACCCAAAAACAGATAAAAAAACCAACAAACAATACAAATACATTTTTATCAAACTATTGTGTACTTTATCATTCTTACTCACTTCATCGTGAATTTCATAATTAACGTGCTATAAAGTAATCATCGTGCTATAAAGTTAAAATAGCTGTACATTATAGCACGTGTGCTATAAAGTTTTGATTGGTTCCACTAGGATTTTCTCCACAAATTTAGGATATTTCCAAAATGTTTTTTTTTCAATTGAAATGAAAATAAAATTAAAATCAACACTATTATTTTGGCATGAGGTGCTATAAAGTTTTTGGACTTAAATTTTCTCTTTATCATGAAGGTTCGGTCCAAAAACTTTATAACACTGCAAACCAAAATTACAGTGTTTAAAATAGTAAATATGATAGACTGGAAAAAGTTTACACTATTAATATAAAAATCATTACAATTTTTAACCAAAAGTATAGCTTTTTTTACCAAATGTTTTTTTGTCGAAAATGGTTTTATTTTTTGTTGGTTATATTTTTGGTCTGTTTTATTTCATGATATATATTATATCTAGATTCTGGCGACTTCTATATGCTTTATATGTTTTCTATGTTTTCTATGTTTTCTATGTTTTCTATGTTTTCTATGTTTTCTATGTTTTCTATGTTGTTAGAGAATGGTTCCGACCTGCTGCAAGAAGATGGTGAGGGGTGTGGACCTCTCCACCATGCTGCTAGGGAGGGACATGTACAGGTTGCAGGGAAACTACTCGAGCTCGGAGCAAAGGTACAATTTTTTTATATACGGAGGTAACTGGACGGACACTTTTGGATCTTTTGGATCGTTCCTTTCTCATTTAAAACCCCTAATCTTAGACGTAATTACTATTGTCCCTCAGCTGGCATGTCCGATTCATGGTATCTTGAAAACCTTCACCTGAGTTCTACCTGTTAAAATCAGATAATATCCTTCAGTGTCTCTTCATTATAAGTTTAGAAAAACAACTTGATTGAAAATAATCAATTTTACCCAGAAATATAAAGATATCTAATTCATTTGTATCACAAGGGTTTCGATGTGAATCAGACCTGCCACTTTTCTCGCATAAAAGTCCAAATGCAAGATTGAGTTTAGTCGATAAATGACAATTTTTTTCCACCTTTTTTAGGTTTTACTCGTCAAAATGAACTTTTCTAATATTTCATATCAGAAATATTTTAATTAAAAAGGATTTCAACTTTTACTCATCCCTTCAACTTTTGCAACTTTCAATACTTCTCAATTTAAGCTTTCAGATTATTTCAAAAAAATCTTCTATTTTTAAGCTGCAGTGGTTTTCTTTAAGATGTATCTAATTTCCCCAAAATATTTTACTTCCCTATAAAAATGCAAGTTTTACCTCCATGACTAAAATTTTAAAATTCAAAATTATTAAAACGATAGTTTTGCAGTTGCTCTAAAATTATTATAACGATAGTTTTGCTTTACAATTATTAGAACGATAGCTTTGCTTTACAATTATTAGAACGATAGTTTTGCTTTAAAATTATTAGAACGATAGTTTTGCTTTAAAATTATTAGAACGANGAAGAGTTCTTGCACCCTTAGAACGATAGTTTTGGTTTAAAATTATTAGAACGATTGTTTTGCTTTATAATTATTAGAACCATAGTTTTTCTTTAAAATTATAAGAACGATAGTTTTGCTTTAAATTATTAGAACGATAGTTTTGCTTTAAAATTATTAGAACGATAATTTTGCTCTAAAATTATTAGAACGATAATTTTGCTCTAAAATTATTACGTTAGCATTTCTGATTTTACCGTGTAGCTAAAATCTAAAAAGAATATAAGTTGTATTTTATCTGTCGCTAAAAATTATTGAATTTTTCATAAAATTCCCCGCCATTTAAAGAATTTCATCACGTGTTACATGTTGTATGTCCACCATTTTGAAAATTAAGGTTGATGGTCGGGATGTTGGACTCTGGACTCCGTTCCTATGGGCCTGTTACACAAGTAACCTCGAAATGGCCTCACTTCTCCTTCAGCATGGGGCAGAGGTCAATGCCAAGGGAATTCACAACTGTACAGGTATAATCTTCTGAAAAACAATACAACAGTTCTATATCAAGAAACGCAAAGAAGATTAAAAAGTTGTAAAAACAGGAAAAAGGACATGTATTTTTCTCAGAAAGATAAAAAATTCTAAGATTTCAATTTTAAAAAGTACATAAAAGTATATAAAAAATACATGCAAATCAAACTTTAATTTTAGAATCCTTATATTTTTGCAACATGACGTCGTAAACTTTTCAAATCAGACCTTTAGATATAGAGATATAGAGATATAGAGATATAGGAGAAATGACAGTTTAAAACATCAAACGACTGAAACATCAAGTTGTAAGATATTGGATTCAAAAGTTAGAGTTTGGGGCAAGTTTTTATTTCCTAGAAATGAACTTTGATTCCATAAATCACAATGAAACAGAGGTGTATAATTCTATAATTGTATAAATTTAAGAGTTACAAATGAAATGATTATTGAGGTTTTTTAATCCTTTTCAATGAAAACGTTAACAAAAAGTGATATACAAACGGGGGGGGGGGGAATTCTTCCAGTGAAAATACACCCCTGGAATAAAGTTTTATAAAGTTTGCTGAAATTAACATTCAACACGTAGTTTAATGATGGAAATATCAGATATACAGGAATAGAACAAAGTATTCCAAGTCACGAAACCAAAATTCTTTTAAACCAAAAATTCCTTTAAGAATAGTTTTAATGATTAAAGTTTATATACAGGGAGATTCTGAAAACATGAAAGATTTTTGTATCATAATCCACACAATGTGGATTTAAGATTTCCCTACAGGGTGATTCTAGAAACACAAAATAATTAGATTTTTGTGGCATCACCCTGTGGAATAGAAGTTTTCCTACAGGGTGATTATTCACCCGGCGGGTGATAAATTTCCTTGCAGCGCGATTCTAAAAATATGCCAGAATTTTGTGTCATCACCCTGTGGATTAGAAGATTTCAAATAAGACTGAAAACTTCAGGTTTGGTTTGGGTGGCAGGACGGGGTAATCTTGAGCTAGTCAAACTACTTCTATCTCAGGTATAGAAAAGAGAATAAAATATATTAGAGTGGATTTAAACAATCCCTCGGTATGAATTTTGTGTACAATTCATGTAAATGTTCACAAATTATACGCAGTACATCAAACTATTACAGTATGATCCCTGGACATATTCATTCCAAATTCTTTGTTTTATGAAGTTATTAGATAACTTTAAACGTGTGTATTCGCTATATGTGAATTAAATTCATTATTTTATTAAACGTTAACATGTAAAAATCGTCGTTTTTAAAGTGAATATCTACAGAATTGTTAATCTTTTTTGCTTTAGACTCTTTTGTATACTGCAATTAATATCTTGTTTTAAATTAATTTTTCTAATTCAAATAGGGAGGCTTTTAGGGTGTGAAGTACACCTGCAGTATGGAAACAGTGCAACAAAATGGCCTTTTTACACTTTTTTTGAGTAAATTCCACTCTATGTATAATCTATTCTCTTTGGGTATAGATCATTCATTACGGCTTAAGACCCTTATAACTGTGGAATGAGAAGAAACTAGTTTTACCATGGTAGCTTAAAAATCAATTTATATTTATAAACTGTACAGTTGTATCATTACAATTTGTGAAGTTGTACACTGCAGTTCACAATTAATGTACAATTAGTGTACACCATGATCATTGATGATTGAACTAAAGAGAATTGTAAGTTCAATTTAACAGTCGTCTTCCTATTCCATAGTTTATTAGGTCCCACAAGTTCCTTAGCTTACTATTAAAATGATTTTGGTATTTTTTCTGTGAGAAATATACAAATACAAAATTAGTCCGGCCATGATATTTACGGCTAATTTCAATCCACAGTTTCCAAAAAAGTTAGCATTTTTCAAAGTAAATAGTATGAAGCAATTGGGGTTGAATCTCATGAATCTTTAATTTGTAAAATGTAAAGTCAAATTGAAATAGTTTTTTGTTATTGGTTAAAGAAATTGAGTTTTGCCACAAACCAAATAGCGTAAACCTTTGATATTTCAAGCTTGAATTATTTGATCTAACATAATTCATAGTTTGAAATATCTAAGCCCTACGACATTGGATTGGAAAATATAGGGATAAGAAAATCAGAGTTTGTGGCAAAGACTCAACTCCGTTGACATATTTGTGACATCATGTCTTTGTTAATAAAATGGCGCAAAATCAACGTTATCTGATAAAACATAGTTTTAATTTTTTTTCTCATTGCATTCTTTTTATTAAGGGTGCACGAGTGGATCATAGTGATAAATATGGAACAACCCCTTTAATATGGGCAGCTCGGGCCGGTCATACTAATATAGTAGAGGAACTACTTAATGCAGGAGCACAGGTTTGTTAATATGGGCAGCTCGGGCCGGTCATACTAATATAGTAGAGGAACTACTTAATGCAGGAGCACAGGTTCGTTAATAAGGGCAGCTTGGGCCGGTCATACTAATATAGCAGAGGAACTACTTAATTCAGAAGCACAGGTTTGTTAATATTTAGATATTTTAATCGGTGGTTTTTTTTTCTGTTTCTTTGATCTAGAGAAAAGATCATAGAGCTTGCCAGACGATCTATAATCTAATTGTGCCTTGTTTAGCGTATTTTAAAGGAAAAGAAGAAAATGTATTTTGGGTGTTTTGTCAGACTGGATTTTTCCTTTCTTGCCTGATTCCTCCATCTCTGTTATATTTATAGTTCAAGGAGTATGTAATACATATTGGGTTACACAATATTCTGTAAAGTATGTTGTAGATTATTAACTATCTACTTTTGTTAACATTTACGTAAAACCCATTATTAATTTGTACTACGCTTTAAATGAATTAGCTGGATCATGTGATATATATATAATGATCTACATCTTAATTACACCTATTTCAACTGTGCTGTAATACATAACATGATTGCCTTAATCATGTGATATAAATAATGATGTTTTAGAGTAAGAACAAGTATAAATATGTGGTTTATTCTAAATAGGTAAATAAACATATATTAATATCCAGGAGTACATGTTCTTGTGTTTGAGGAAGGAGACTGATTCTTTCCTGAATTCCGTTTTTCCTGTTCCCGGATTTTCCTCATAATTCTCGAGCATTCTTAACTTTCATTTAGAATCGAATTATTGCTGCTACAATGTAGGAATTATAATTAAGTCTATTATTTTTAACTTGTAACATATACATATACATTAGTTGATATAGAGACTCCATACTGATTACTACGAGAGAGTTATCGTTCCCTGTTATGATAAACAGGCTGAGGATCATGCTCATTGGGTTGGCATTGATAGTTGCGTGCTTGTGTCCGTGAAGGACATTGATAGCTGATCGTGCCCATTGATTAGGAGTTGATTGGTTAAGTGCTTGTAGAGACATTGATAGCTGATCGCCCCCATTGATTAGGCGTTGATCAATTAAGTGCTTGTGTCTGTGGAGAAACATTGATAGATGATCGCGCCCATTAATTAGGCGTTGACCGATTAAGTGCTTGTGTCCTTGAAGAGACATTGATAGCTGATCGCACCCATTGATTAGGCGTTGATCGATTAAGTGCTTGTGTCCGTGGAGAGACATTGAAAGCTGATCCCGCCCATTGATTAGGCGTTGATCGATTAAGTGCTTGTGTTCGTGGAGAGACATTGATAGCTGATCGCGTCAATTGATTAGGCGTTGATCGATTAAGTGCTTGTGTGCTTGGAGAGACATTGATAGCTGATCGCGCCCATTGATTATGCGTTGATCGATTAAGTGCTTGTGTCTGTGGAGGGACATTGATAGCTGATCGCGCCCATTGATTAGGTGTTGATCGATTAAGTGCTTGTGTTCGTTAAGACATTGATACCTAAATAGATTGTGTTCGGATTTAGTATTGATAGCTAAGTGAAACTGAATAGTACCTAGATAGATTTCATCATTTGTAATGATAAGTTTATAATGATGCATTTTCAATCTAAGCATCATTTCTTATTTTTCTAGAACCTGTTTGCTCATAAAAAAGGATGGTGTATTTTTCGTTCAAATTTTTTACTTCTATATCTCCATCTCGTTGATTTTAAGTTATCCCATGTATAGTAAAATAATCAGATCGACCACCATTTTACGAAAGTAAGGGGGGCGTGAACACTTTACCCCCCCCCCATTAGGAACCCCCAGCTAATTTTTATATTCTCATTCTTTACGTTTAATGCCTTGATCTAAAAGTGGCATTAATTACGTTTATTAAAACTAGAAAGTATGCTCTACACTCTCTACAATTACACTGCTTTGAGAATACTGCAGTATAGCATAATCAATCTTAGAAAACTTACTTATACATATATACATAGTTGTTTTTATTTTATTATAGATATTATTTTACAATATCTACTCGAGAAATATATTATTTAATATTATCATATTACAAATATAACTTTAAAAACATTGAATCTATAAACAAAAAAGGGTTTAAAGTAACTAAATTTACCTTTTTCAAGTTGTAATCTAAAATAGTATCTTGTAAAGATATTTTTTCATTAATTGATTTTCTAACTAATACAAAAATTAGACCACTCTTTTTAAAAACGTCAAATCTTGGCCATTTTCTTTAATGCTGTAGAAATCCGCGTATTACCATCTGGAAAAGCCAGGGCACATGTCAGGTAATTGAACAAAAACTAGTTTTTGAAATCAAATAAAAGGAACTATATAGAAGTTGTCCCCTCTCTATGGTTGTGTGCTCTAATTTTTTCTATATCCCCCAAATTTCGAGAGAGGGGAACGCCCCCCCCCCCCCCCCCCCCTCCTTTACCTTCAGCCGCCTCGATAGGGCACATGTTATCACTTACTAAGCTTTATAAACCAAAACTAATACAAATATCTCAATCCATATTTTAATAATTTTCCAGATTTTCTGTCAAATTCTTGAAATCGAATAATTCTGTCGGAAACCTTTCAGTTATAGTTCGGAATCAAATCTTATCTATAAAGAGCAAACTTTTTAAATCATTTATTGACAAAAGTCAACATTGAATTCATTTTATTATATTTTATTTATCATTTATATTTATATGTATTACAGTGATATTCTTTTTATATCATTTTATCATGAAATTGGGCTGCAGAGGCGCAACTAGGACTTTTGCTAGGGGGGGCAATATATTAATTTGTTAGGGTTTGGGGGTGGGGTTAAGGGGGGGTTCCCCCCCTTTTTCGAAAATTTTTCAAAAACAAAAGTGCTTTTTTAAGGGTTTGNTATTATAATTATTATTATTATTATTATTTTTATTATTATTATTATTATTATTATTATTATAATTATTATTATTATTATTATTTTTATTATTATTATTATTATTATTATTATTATAATTATTATTATTATTATTATTTTTATTATTATTATTATTATTATTATTATTATAATTATTATTATTATTATTATTTTTATTATTATTATTATTATTATTATTATTATAATTATTATTATTATTATTATTTTTATTATTATTATTATTATTATTATTATTATAATTATTATTATTATTATTATTTTTATTATTATTATTATTATTATTATTATTATAATTATTATTATTATTATTATTTTTATTATTATTATTATTATTATTATTATTATAATTATTATTATTATTATTATTTTTATTATTATTATTATTATTATTATTATTATAATTATTATTATTATTATTATTTTTATTATTATTATTATTATTATTATTATTATAATTATTATTATTATTATTATTTTTATTATTATTATTATTATTATTATTATTATTATTATTATTATTCTTATTATTATTATTATTATTATTATTATTATTATTATTATTATGGCAGGTTGATACCTCTGGTATGTATTCTTGGACCTCCCTACTGATGGCAGTACGAGGAAACTATCCTAATATCGTATCCCTGCTCCTCAAGCACTCTCCCAACGTGAACGCCGTGGACCAGGATGGAATGACCGCCCTGGCTATTGCCTGTAAGGAGGGGAATTCAGATATAGCATTTCAACTGATAGCTGCAGGAGCTTATGTAAATCTACAGGTACACAGATCAGTTATTGCGGGGTTCGGAACAGAGAACAGAAAATCAGGGGTTTCGAATAATATCTATGGGTGCGAAATACTTTTTTTCTAATTACCTGTATTTGGAATACAATATAACAACCATTTTGTGAACAAACTGCCGAAACTTCAATAATTAGAAACTATTTGAACAAGTCGCAACTACCACGACTTTCGCAGTGATCTTAATTTGTTGACGTTACACATAGATTCAGTCTGCTTATCAAAAGTTTTATTAATCTTTAAGACAGGGTCGACTTTGAAGTGACGTAACGCCTTGGGCTTTTATTTTATCGCTCTAACTCAATTATGCTTTTCTGTAGCCCTTTACATGTAGATTTTAGCGCTTTAAAGCACTTGTTAGCTTTGGTTTCTCAAGAAGTTATTGGTCAATTCTCACAGAGCTTGAGACCATTAATGTCGTATAGACCAGATTTTGTTTAAAGAGGATTATCTTCTCTATACGTAAAAACCTCTATATTTTTGTAACCAGAATTATTTCAGTGCATTCACTGATAGAGAAATACAGCTGTGCAATAAAGTTATACAAATCATTTATTTCAAGATAAGACAGAAATAAATGGTAACGACCTTTCCAAGGAGGTTGTGCAGGTTGACATCTCTAATGCTTCTATACTCCGACCTCTCAGGACGCAGAGAGACGAAGTATGAAGGGGGGGAGGGGAGGGGGAGAGAGGAACGCCCACGTTACCTCTACCAGCGATTCTAAATAATAGAATAAATATGAATTTGTTTGTTTCTTGTTAGAGAGTAATGGTTTTTGAATGGACCTGTATTTACTATCGAACTCAGCGCTATAAAACTTATAATAGTGAATAGAAATATAGACTTTCGAATGTGTTTTCATGAGAAGATGAGCGAGTATATCAGATAATTGTATACCTGAATATTAATTCTGATGTAAGAGTTGCAGCGCAGGTTTAGTGCAAACTAAAGTATTTGAATCAGTTTTATTGTTGTACAGTATACACTGTACATATACCGGTTTACAATCAGGATTCTATGTATATAATTTATCCTTCTTCAGGGTCCCTGCAGTTCAGTAAGGAGCGGGGGGGGAGAGAGAGAGAATATTCACACATTATGTTCAATTTCTTCTGTATTGTACAGCTTGTACAACAATTAAATCACAGTGATTATCGTAATTAGTTTCAATAACTTCGATAAGATATACGATCTAATATGAAATTGTCTATTTCTTTTCTAAACCTTCATGGCTTATTCGGTTTCCATTCTTTCTGTTAGTTAACCTTTCATTAATTAAATTGCCACAAACTCAAATTGTCTAACCCATACAAATGAGTGTGTAAACCTTAGATGGTTTAATGTTAGATTATTTAATCTAACATAATTAATTATTTGAAAAATTGTACACGATTTTAGGTTGCAAAGATATAGGGATTAAAAAATCCGAGTTTGTGGCAAAAGCTTAATTCCTTTTCTTAAATTTCAAGTTAAATTTTTTCAGGATCGTGGTGGTGATACGAATCTTATAATCGCTTGCAAGGCTGGACATAAATCGATTGTGGAAGCTCTTATTCGACGCTATGCAGATTTAGATACAAGGGTGAGTAGAAAATATAATACAATATTTTATTCTTAATTGTTAATCAATTATTTACAAAGAAATTCAATCTTAGAATTTATAAAAATAACTATTTTTAAATCTAGTTTATAAAGAAACCGTAGCAAATCAATTATAAAGTTATGTACAGTTCTGTACAATGGTTCTTGTACTGTATACTTTGCTCGAGTGTACTTACACTGTTTACTGCAGGTATTCTTCTTTATGCGATTTTTACTCAACGTCTTTTGCTTTCTGCAACTTTTTGCAACCTTTTTGCTTAAAAAAAGTATTGTTCTGCACTGTACTGTACTGTACTGTACTGTACTGTGCAGTATTGTACTGTACTGTGCAGTACTGTACTGTACTGTACTGTACTGTACTGTACTGTACTGTACTGTACTGTACTGTACTGTACTGAACTGTACTGTACTGTGCAGTGTTGTACTGTACTGTGCAGTACTGTAATGTACTGTACTGAACTGTACTGTACTATACTGTACTGTGCAGTGTTGTACTGTACTGTGCAGTACTGTACTGAACTGTACTCTACTGTACTGTACTGTACTGTACTGTAGGGTAAGGAGAATAAGACTTGTCTGTACTGGGCAGTGGAGAAAAACCACACAAGGTGAGTTCAAAACAAATAATACCAGTGGGAACTAGAAATCATTGAAAGGTATAGTCGTCTTTTTTTTTTCTTTTTATCAAGAAATGGCGCCAAAGATGTTGTAATTTGTTTGTGTTGTAAATAACATATTTTTAAAAATGTTCAAAGCACGTTCTTAGAAATGATTAGTTACAAATTACAATGTGATAAGTGACATTTGAAATAGAAATAAAGAAAGATAATCGACTTTTATTTCAATGGTTTCTGGTCACCAGTAGTGGGGTAAGGATGGTTTTGTGACATGTGAGTCGTTTTAAAGTTCTAATTTCGTTCACAATTCCATTAAAAAAACACAACCTGGTGTTTATGTTTTGATTTATATAAATAAATAATCAATATTTATATATATATGTATTTAAATATATATAGATTTAGATAAAAAGATATTCGTCCTTTTATAAAAAAAAGTACAGAGGCTTTTAAATTTCATATGCTAGTGATTGAAATTATCATATAATGGAATATTCTGAATTCCTGGAAAAATCTTATTCATGTGTTAAACAAAATTTTCCATCCTTTTTTTGCAACAAAGGATTACATTTTATTTTTTATTAAAGGAAACCAAAATTATGGACTTAAAGAAACAGACTGCAAAATATATCCCAATTATTTAAAGAGAAAGTTCTCAAAATATGTTTGTATATGTTTAGTATAGTGAAGGTTCTGCTGAATGCTGGAGCAGATCTAGAGATTGCTAATATAGAGGGGAACACACCCCTTCTCAGGTAGATCTAGAGATTGTTAATATAGATGGGAACACACCCCTTCTCAGGTAGATCTAGAGATTGTTAATATAGAGGGGAACACACCCCTCCTCAGGTAGATCTAGAGATTGGTAATATAGAGGGGAACACACTCCTTCTCAAGTAGATCTAGAGATTGCTAATATAGAGGGGAACACACCCTTTCTCAGGTAGATATAGAGATTGTTAATATAAAGGGGAACACACCCCTTCTTAGGTAGATCTAGAAAATCAGAGTTTGGTGTTTTTGACATGTTAAAATTCGAGAAATTCTAATTTATGAATTATTAACTATTTAGACAATTATTTCATTAGAATTTTAATTAATGATTAAATAAATTTAACATTAAATAAAATAATTAATTTTCTAGGGCTGTTAAGAATAGGAACCTCGAGATCGTACAAATGTTAATTGAAAAGAAAGCTAAATTAACCGCTACTGATAAAATGGGTAAATATACCATTTTCGTTTCTTGGAAAAAAATTTCATTAATAATTCGTAATTTTTTTTCTGATCTGTTAAATATGTCTAATAAAACGTTAAGCTAAAGTGACATTTTTATCATCTTATTTGTCAATTCTAATACTTCAATCGGAATTGCACTTGTTTTCAAACACAGCATTTTGAATATCTATTTTTAATTCTAATAAAAACAAATTTTATTTGTGAGGTTAGTTTCTTCTATCTATTGTATACTTTGCTTGTCGGTTTGTTTGTATCTAAAAAAAACATCAAAACGACTGAACGGATCTAGACCAAATTTCGTTTGAGACATCACATGACCTCAGGAAAGGTTTAAAATTGATATTATTATTAATTACTAGCTGTATATACAATTCAAATTTTTAAAACACTTTTTTAAGCATAATAAAGAATATTTTATTTTTAGGTGACTCATCTCTACATATTGCCATGCGAGCTCGGTCCAAAGCAATTGTTGGAGTCCTTCTCAAAAATCCGAAGCATAGTCAGCTTTTATACAAACCAAATAGGTAAAGAAAATTTTTATTTTCTTGATTTTTTTTTACTTTTTTTAATATTGACTTTGATGGGTAGTTTATCAATTTAGAACTGAAAAGGGTCAATCCCGACCGAAATATATTTTGAAAAAATGTGTTACTATTGGGGGATCATTTACACCGTTTTTAAATGATATGTTTATTTAAAGGTTTTAAATGGCTTTCAAAGAATGAAGGAAAGTTATTTAATAAATGATTTTTTAACACTCGTTTTTAATTTCTGAAATAAGTGTGAATTTACGTTTTTTTGAGTAAGAGATTTTGATACTTAAAGTTATGTTAGATATTTTGTTCTAAAGTTTAATTTTAGTTCTAAATTTTACTATCTGACTTTTTTAAATAGCGACTTTTTTGCTAAAGAATTGGGTCACAAAATCTAATTTTCTAATCCCTGTATCTGTGCATTCTGATGGCATAAACCTTTGATATTTCAAACTCAGATTATTTGATCTAATAGAAGTCATAGTTGGAAATATCTGAGATACAATATTGGGTTGCAACGATATTGGGATTATAAAATTAGAGTGTGTGGCAATGACTTAATTCATCGACAACCAAAATTTAAATTTTGATATTTTCCTTGCTAATTTTTTTTTACTAGGGCTGGAGAGACCCCGTACAATATAGATATCTCCAACCAGAAAACTATACTCAGTCTTCTCTTTGGTTCAAGGAAACTGAATACAAACCTAGATACAGAGAATATGCTCGGTAAAACATAACGTAGAGGACATTGACGGTCTGGAGATTACATGTCAAGTGACTGACTGATATTGACAAACAGACAGAGAACTAGAATTGATTTTAAATGTCGTCTTGTCATATTAATGCAGAAATTTCCGATTTACAACGGTACCCTTGAAAGCTTTTTCTGATCAAGTGTGCATTAGATATCAATGTTTTTGTTTCCTTACACTGTTCATTTTTAATTGCGGGTACTCTATGAAAGTGACTTGCGCATTCCTTGTTTATAAGAAACAACGGAGAAACCCACAGAAATAAACACTTTTTGAGTAAAAAAAACGATGATTTCTTCCCCACTTTTATTAGATTAATGTTTCACGGGTTGTGTTATAAATCGGGTATTTTTATCTTTGCATGGAGGCTCGATTAACATTACGCTTATAGTACATTTAATAATTATATCATCATAAGGTTTTTATTACAGAATCAATAAAACTGATTTACCTCTTATCTAGGATACGACCTTTATGGCAGTGCCCTCGCTGATATCCTTACCGAGCCTTCCCTCTCTATGCCAATAACAGTTGGTTTATATGCAAAGTGGGGAAGTGGGAAGAGTTTTCTTCTAAATAAACTCAGGTAAACATTGACCAGGTCGCCATTTTGATTTTAAGTCAGCTGTTCCTGTTTCTTTTAAACTTTCATTGCGGATTTTCTTAATTTTACATTAACAGATTTCAATTTTTAGGGAGGAAATGGAGAGTTTTGCTCGAGACTGGATAGATCCCACATTCCATTTTAGCCCTCTTCTTTTTATCATTGTTTTTCATATTTCTACATTTGTCGGACTGCTAATCTGGATTGCAACTTTTAAACTAGACAAGGAAACATTCTCAGGTAGAAATCTATTAAACCTTTAACTTTAAGCGCCGTTTAAAGGGTATGGTATATTGACATAAAGAGTTACTTGAAATCACGCTCACAGTCCCTTTAAATTCAAATCTAAGAGGTGTTTTTTTACATCTAGGGCTTCGGAAAAGAATCAGTAAAAGTGGACAGTATAATTAGTCGGGTTTTTTTCTTGCTATTCTAAAACTTTTAGATTTTAGTTTTAGATTTGGGAAACACTGCGGCAAAGTTTTCAAGTTTACTTGAAGAAAATGAAGAAAAAACTTTTAAATTGAACAGAAAAAGTTTCTTGAGTTTTCTTCTCTAATTTTTGAAGAAATATAAAACTAGAAAAAGTATAAATCTTAATATTCCTAAAAATATTTAAATCTTTTGTTTGCCACTTTAAGATTTGTCAAAAAAGTATATTTTCTGAAAAAACAAAGCAACTTTGAAAAAAGGTTGATTTCGAAGAAAATGTGCGTCATTTTATTATAAAATCATTAAACTTCTCTTTTCAGCGCTGGTTTCAATTCCTGTGATGTTTATATTGCTGTACCTAGTTCTATTTGGAATACGCAAAGGTAAGATATATTCAAAACAAACAACTATAAAGTGTACTGCAGTTGTGAGAGGAGAATAAACAAACAACTATAAAGTGTACTGCAGTTGTGAGAGGAGAATAAACAAACAACTATAAAGTGTACTGCAGTTGTGAGAGGAGAATAAACAAACTTACTAATATAAAGCAGCAGGCCCGTAGCTAGGATTTTGTAAATGGGGGGGGGGGGCACAAATGTTATAAATTCCAGATAATAGATAATTAAGGGGCACACCAAAGGCGAAAAAATGTTTGAACTGAAAAACTCAAAAAAAATACTTACTAAAGAGTAAAAACTAGATTTTTAACTTATCACACCGTATAGTTTATTAAGATAGATCTTTTGTCTGTTTTGCACCGTGTTTTCTTTCCCTTAAGTGTTTTTAATAAAACAAAACAAGTTTAGGTATAAGATGTAGAGATTTGAGTTAAAATATAAATAAATGTATTACTGAATATTTTTGAATCACAAATACTTATTGTTAATACAGGGAAAGTAAAAGATGTAAATGCCTGTAAAGATCAAGAAAAGCTTCAGTTTTCTCAACACTAAAATTCGAAAAGAACTCCCCTGCAAGCTTGAGGATGAGTAAAAACAGCTCTTCGTAAACCTAGCCATATTTATTAAATAATTTCAATTTGTCTCCATGTTACTTTTTGCTTTTTACTTTTAATATCTCCGGTAATATTAAAACCACAATAAGGGCAGACCACACTTTGCAAATGTCTGTACTAGGGGGAATTTTTTGATTAATGTTTTAAGAATCATAAATATTAAAGTGGGTTGACAAATGAATTCCGCATTTTTATTCTTATATCTAAGACGACATTCAAGCGCTTTCTCTTCATTATGATGTTTCGTGGGACAAACATTATTCCCCTTTTCCTGCCTCATCTCTGCTAAACTACAGCTGTGACTACAGTACACAATTAATTTGTGGTGCTTCTCTTATTAACTATATTGTTATGTACAGGAACCTATAACACTATATTGCTTTGTACAGGAACGTATAGAACTATATTGTTATGTGCAGGAACCTAAAGAACTATATTGTTATGCACAGGAACGTATAGAACAGAGAACTATAATGATTAGAAATATATTGTTATGTACCTGAAGTTATGGAACTATGTTGTCGTGCACAGGAACGTTAAGAACTATATCGTTATGTATAGGAATGTATAGAGCTATATTGTTTTGTACAGGAACATATAAAACTATGTTGTTATGTACAGGAACGTATAGAACAATATTGTTGTGTACAGGAATAATATTCTTGTGTACAGGAACCTTAAGAACTATATTGTTATGCACAGCAACCTATAGAACTATATTGTTTTGTACAGGAAGGTATAGAACTATATTGTTATGTACAGAAACCTAAAGAACTATATTGTTATGTGCAGGAACCTAAAGAACTATATTGTTATGCACAGGAACGTATAGAACTATAATGATTAGAAATATATTGTTATGTAAATGAACCTATAGAACTATGTTGTCGTGCACAGGAACGTATAGAAATATATTGGTATGTATAGGAATGTATATAGCTATATTGTTTTGTACAGGAACATATAAAACTATATTGTTATGTACAGGAACGTATAGAACTATATTGTTGTGTACTGGAATAATATTCTTGTGTACAGGAACATATTGTTGTGCATAGAAACGTAAAGAACTATATTGTCGTGTACAGGAACTAAGTTGTTGTGTACAGGAACGTATGAAACTATATTGTTATTTACAGGAACTCATAATATATAATAATATTGTTTATTACAGGAACTATATTGTTATTTACAGGAACTATATTGTTATGTACAGGAACTATATTGTTATGTACAGGAACTATATTGGTATGTACAGGAACGTATAGAACGGATTGGAACACCCTGTACAACCTGAATGTGTTCCTGGCAAGGAAGTTTAACGAGCTCAGACTTCTCGTCAATATTGTCTTCTCACATCCTCCAGGTAATATAGCAAACCAAACCAGATCAAACCAAACCAAACCAGATCAAACCAAACCAGATCAAACCAAACCAAACCAGATCAAACCAAACCAGATCAAACCAATCCAAACCAGATCAAACCAAACCAAACCAGATCAAACCAAACCAGATCAAACTAAACCAGATCAAACCAAACCAAACCAAACCAAACCAAACCAAACCAAACCAGATCAAACCAAACCAAACCAAACCATTGCGTTTCATTTAATTTTGTAAATGTTTAGGTCCCCAGTTTATGCAGAAGCAAGTAAAAGCTCAACCTCTGAAACTATTCTTTACCGACCATTCTAAGGTCAGCACCACAGCTGGGGCGGAAAACTCAGTTATTCAGATTATAGGTAAATATTTTAGTAAAACTATTGACAGTCAATAAACTTGATTAAACAGTAAAGTAATAAGGAAAATGTTCAGAATTGTATATATAAACATACTTTTAGAAGAAAATATGCATTATTTAACGTTTTTGAAATCAATTAAAGAAATGTAGACTAACATTTGAATGAAAGGATTGATTTATGATTACAAAATTTAAATGAAATATATTTTAACTGTCGGTCCAAAATGTATTGTTAAGGTTCGTTATACGATGCTCTGGAGGGAACTTATGGAACCTTTTCAACTCGCCTCTACAGGGCATTCAGGTAAAATAAGAGTCGTCATCGATTTATGCGGCATGCTATATATATGCTACAGTGATAACCAGCAAGAAAGGTAAATAAATGTTGTCATTGCACAGTTTATTTATTTGAAATTGTTATAACGATATATCTCTGTAAAAGTCCAGGGCACATTTTCATAGATATATAATACACATAAACTTAATAGAAGGGGATAATTTATTTGGTGTACTGGCTTGATTTGCCTTATATAGTCTTATGTACACTGCACTGTTTTCTCTAGCCGCCTCAAGGTTGGGTTTGTTTTTCAAATGGACGACTTTGCAGAGAATAGTTACAAAATACAAAATCTACAGCTGTAAAAAACTTTTATCCCACCTAACTTGTTTGATATTACTGTACTTAAAACACCATTTATCCCGTATCTTTAGATTTCCAAATTAAACGAAGAAAAATTCCCGCATTTTTAATTTTTGAAAAATCCTGTTTTAGACCCAACCCGGTGAAGTCGTCTTCTCCTCTACGCCTGAGGAAGTTATGCTGTGTACCCTACGCGGCACTTTATATATTTAGGAAATTATTTCAGAAATCAAGAAATGGAATTTATAACTAGCCTTAAACTATAATTTTCTAGTTCTAGCAACCAGATATTCTAGAGGCCTTTGATACAGTAAGAACCAAAAAATTATGGATTACTAAGAAGACTCAATTTATGATTTTAAAATAATTCAAAGAACACCAGATAACGTAATTTTACTTAACTAAATTGTTTTTAAGCTTTTAAAACACTAACGCATAAATAATGATTTAATGTCGTCTTTTTATTCCACTATTTTCTATTTCTACTTGTATTATAAACTATGAATTCTGCAATCCGCATGCGGGCTAGATCCAAAGTCTCACAGGTTGCACAGATATGGGAATTCGAAAAACATATTTAGTCTTGTTATGTAAAGTTAGTAAAATTGTTCGATTTTTCTTCGTTTTCAATAAAAAGTAAAGAGATTCAAAGATAGATTTACCATGTCGATATGTTAATTATACTTATTTTCAAGCTTCAGAGAACATTTTTCTGAAATAATTATTTTTCAGCTACGTTCTTCTTATCCTAGAAATATTCGTTGTTTTTGTTAAAATAGAAAGTAAGTTAAAATTTTTAATTAAAAAAATATATTTTTGAATCTTCTACTCTGCATCTACAGGTAAACGTAAACTATGCACAATTATCTTGCGAATTGAACTGAATACCCTGTAGTCTTTAAATTCAATAATAAAATATTAAATATATTTATTAATATTATTATAGTGTCCCACTCCTGGATGGAGACTGAGGACTCCCAGAGAAGAATGTCCCTGGAGTCCGATGATGTAAGTTAAGAGGAGTCCCTAAAATTATCATACAGGGTTACCAACAAAGCATGATACTTTTAGGACGAACTTTTACCTTCATAGTCCATAAACAATAAACGAAATTATCTTGCAAAGACTGTAACAACTTTACTGTGATTAGGAACCCAGAAAGAAAGGAAACCAGGGAGTAAGGAATAGAAGGGAGATATAACTGACGCGGTTCACCCTACCATATGATTATACATGCTTTGCAGACGGGTACTTCATTTGTATAAGAAATATTCAGAATAGGTTATTGTATACGCGGTAAGTGAACATCAGACAAATATTTCTTATTCAAATGAAGTACCCGTCTGCAAAGCATGTAAAATCATATGGTAGGGCGCACCGCGTCAGTTGTCCCTTCTATTCCTTACTCCCTGAAGGAAACTGGCAGATAATCTTCCGCAACGTCGTCTCTGAAGTCTCATTCTTTGTCGGTCAGTGTAACCCTGTACGAGTAGAAGTATTCTGCGTTGCCCCCCATGCCTATCAGTCTTGTTAGCTTATCTATGCTCCTTTTCCATTATTTCTTTTTTTTACTTGGCAAAAAACGACCTTCTGTGACTTAATAGGTCAATTTGAGGAATTACCCATTACCCACGGTGAACTAGAGGTTCTGATATCCTATAGTTATCCATAACCCACGGTAAACTAGAGGTCCTGTTATCCTATAGTTATACATTACCCACAGTAAACTAGATGTCCTTATATCCTATAATTACCCATTGCCAACTGTTAACTAGAGGTTCTGATTGAAAGTCCAGTGAGTAGGGTTTCCAACGCAAGTGGATTTCACTTGCTTGCAATTGCGAGCCCTATAAATTCTGCGCAATTCTGCGCAACGGAATTTCTATTGGAAATCCTACTAGTTAAACTTCACTTTAGATAACCCATCGTATATTTTTCGTATTTGTCAGTTTATACTTTCGTTAGACTATATTTTTTAAATTTTAAATCTGACGCAATTCTTGACGGATTTGAAGAGACCAAATGTTATGACTGAAAATATTCCTAAAAAGACAGAGCTGAAAACTTTAGAATGGTGGATATCGAGATCAATACTTGATCCTCTCTTTTTGCGAATCTCAAAACTAATTTAGTCTTTAGATTTATTTCTCGAGATTAGAGATGCACTCTTTAACTTCGAAAAACCGGTTTTTAGTTTTTTCCGCATTTGTGATGTCATATCAATTGAACGAACGTAAGTTTATATATGTTAACATGACTAAATTTCTCTATTTGTTTTAATGTTCTAAAAACCGGCTTATGATCGGATATTAGTCCAATCGATATAGCATCGTATTCATGTAATTGAAATAAAAAAATCAAAAGTGTGTTCGGGATTAAAGAAAATCCCATTCTAAAGTTTTCAGCTCAGAGCTGAAATCTTTAGAATAGTTGATATCGAGGTCAATGCTTGATCTCCTCTTGCTAATAATCTCCAAATTAATTAACCGATCGGGATATAGGTGTATCCAATTCTAAAGTTTTCAACTCGGGATGCACTTTGAAGTTTAAATCTGTATAAACAGTGCAAAAAAATTTGCCACGCTGCCTTATATAAAAGATTGTACAACTGAAAAAGTATTTCTCCGATCAAGCACACCCAATTAAAGTGAATTTAATTGTAGATTTTTGTCTTGCATATTGTCATTCATAGAACAACGGAGAAGACCAAACAAGTTTTGAATTATATAATATCTCCAGGTTCCCGCCTCCAGAAGTATATCTAAGAATGGCGTAAAACTCCCTGAATTCCTAATAATAATATAATATCTCCAGGTCCCTGCCTCCAGNTTCTCCGATCAAGCACACCCAATTAAAGTGAATTTAATTGTAGATTTTTGTCTTGCATATTGTCATTCATAGAACAACGGAGAAGACCAAACAAGTTTTGAATTATATAATATCTCCAGGTTCCCGCCTCCAGAAGTATATCTAAGAATGGCGTAAAACTCCCTGAATTCCTAATAATAATATAATATCTCCAGGTCCCTGCCTCCAGAAGTATATCTATTATGGAGTTTTCGATGTAACAACAATATCAGGTTAGGAATGATCTTAGTAATTATAAAAATATATTTTTAATATATTGAAAATCTTTGTTAACCCAAAAGTGAATAACAGTTTAAACACAAAATCAAGAAGGAATTGAGTCTTTGTCTCTCTGATTTTCTAAACCTTTTATCTTTGCAACCCAATATCGTAGACTTTCGATATTTTAAACTATGAACTCTGTTAAAACAAAATATTAACGTTTGAAATATCTCAGGTTTACACCATCAGGTTGCAGAAATATAGAGATTTTGACTGTGTGGCAAAGACCCAATTCATATCTAAAAAATTATAATTTCTATTGTTTTAGCCTCCGCTAAAGTAGACAACATGCTCTTCATCCTTGCCATTCTACTGGGAGTCATTCTTAGTAAGTTTATTTTGTCAACAATTCCTTTAAAGAGACTCATGTTGGAATTACAAGTGAGGGACATATTCGATTCACAACGGTACCCTTTAAACTGGTGTGGTGTGTGCTCTATGAGGTGGAATACAGCTTAAAAGGTGTTTAATTCTAACAATTTCCTCTATTGTTCTGAAGCAGAAATCCGCAAGTTATTTAAACAGGAAACTACAATTAAAAATAAATATAAAATATAATAATATAATAAAGTTAACCCCTAAATATTAAATACATCGAAAGAATTTATGAAATGCCGTCTTGACAATTTTTTAATGGGTTTTATTCTATTTTACGTGAATTTCAGTATTTGCGAAAATAAATAAATAGCCATAAAGCCGGAACAGTTTTAAAGAGCTTATTATAATCATTTAGTTAAAAAACTAAATATCTGCAACATTCCGTTATCAGAAAGTGAAGAATACGACATTTGCCAAGGTCTTCCGATTCATTTAATATTTAGAGTTTAAATGTATAAAAAATGATAATACTATAATCTTGTTTATGTTTACTCCTGGTATCTGATATCTACACTATCCTTGTTTAGGTTTACTCCTGGTATCTAATATCAACACTATCTGGTTTAGGTTTACTCCTGGTATCTAATATCTACACTATATTGTTTACATTTACTCCTGGTATCTAATATCTACACTATCTTGTTTAGGATTATACCTGGTATCTAATATCTACACTATCTTGTTTAGGTTTACTCCTGATACTTAATATCTACACTATCTTGTTTAGGTTTACTCCTGGTATCTAATATCTACACTATCTTGTTAAGGTTTACTCATGGTATCTAATATCTACAATTTCTTGTTAAGGTTTACTCCTGGTATCTAATATCTACACTATCTATCTTGTTTAGGTTTATTCCTGGTATCAAATATCTACACTATCTTGTTTAGGTTTACTCCTGGTATCTAATATCTACACTATCTTGTTTAGGTTTACTCCTAGTATCTTATATGTACACTATCTTGTTTAGGTTTACTCCTGGTATCTAATATCTACACATCTTGTTTAGGTTTACTCCTGGTATCTAATATCTACACTATCGGACAGGTTCTAAACTCTTTAATCTTCTCCCAGCGAACCCATCTTCAGAGAGCTGTAGCTAAACATGATCTTATTCAATCAGAAGGTATAGTTTATAAACTATAGAGAACCCTAGAAATATCTCTAAACCTTTATATGTTCAAGGTATCTCTAAACCTTTATATGTTCAAGTTATCTCAAAACATTTATATGTTCAGGATATCTCTAAACCTAGATATGTTCAAGGTATCTCTGAACCTAGATGTATTCAAGGTATCTATAAACCTAGATACGTTCAGTGTATATCTAAGCCTAGATATGTTCAGGGAATCTCTAAACCTAAAATGTTCAAGGTATCTCTAAGCCTAGATATGCTCAAGGTATCAACCTAGATATGTTCAGGGTACCTGCAGGCAGTAAGGAAGGAAGTACATTTGCTCCAGCAGATGGTGAAAGCACTGGATGCCTACTCTGGGCAGCAGTCCAGGCTTATTGTGGTAAGTTATAAACCTACTTTACAAATATATGATTCTTCGAATTTTTCCATAGATGTGGACACTTTCTTTAACAGCGCGCTTTACACAGTTTATTCAATCTTAATATTTCTCTGGACCCTTAAAGGGAGTGTTCTCAAAAAATGAAAGTGGGCATAGGCTTACGGCGAAAAATAATCGCTTTTGATCGCTTCTAATCTTACTTCTATCTGTTGCGCCTATAAGGAGAAAATTCTTCAGTATAAGTTGTTTTTAACAATTTTCTCTTTATAGACACAACAGAGAGAACAGGATTAGTAGCGATCAAAAGCGATAATTTTTCGCCGTGAGCCTATAACCCCTTTCATTTTTCGCGAACATTCCCTTTAAGAAGTATTTTTTTTGTATAACCTTAAATTTAATTGAGAATTAATTTAACCTTAATATATTAGTCATTAAAAAGATCCATGTTATTATCAAAATTGTATCCTGAGTGAGTTTAATGTTATACTAGCATTGCAATAAATCATTAATTTTGCTTTTTTACTCTTATCTGATGGCCATTACTTTTACTGATGAAAGAAACTAAACACACACCACAAAATCGAATTTCAAATCTTTAATATGTCAAATTATAAATTCCGCCAGATTTAAGTGTTAAAGTTGGAAATATTAAAGGTTTACGCCATCAGGTTGCTAAGATATAAGGCAAAGAAAATTGCAGTTTTGGGCGAGTTATTAGGACCTTTTTTTGTAGATAGTTGATGGGTTGGATAGTGTTGAACAGAGGAAGATATTATCCGTCCTGGATACAGTTCATAGTCTCTTTTCTGAACCTGGTCTACCCTTTATCATCATTCTAGCCATAGATCCTCATGTTATTATTAAGGTATTCATCCATATACATTCTAGCTATAGATCCTCATGTTATTATTAAGGTATTTATCCATATACATTCTAGCCATAGACTCTCATGTTATTATTAAGGTATTCATCCATATACATTCTAGCCATAGATCCTCATGTTATTATTAAGGTATTTATCCATATACATTCTAGCCATAGATCCTCATGTTATTATTAAGGTATTTATCCATATACATTCTAGTCATAGATCCTCATGTTATTATTAAGGTATTTATCCATATATATTCTAGCCATAGATCCTCATGTTATTATTAAGGTATTTATCCATATACATTCTAACCATAGATCCTCATGTTATTATTTAGGTATTTATCCATATACATTCTAGCCATAGATCCTCATGTTATTATTAAGGTATTCATCCATATATATTCTAGCCATAGATCCTCATGTTATTATAAGGTATTCATCCATATACATTCTAGCCATAGATCCTCATGTTATTATTTAGGTATTTATCCATATCCATTTATCTATTTTTAAATTCCATCCATCCAAATATGTATCTTAAAACCACTTGATAAGAAGTCCAAAATAAAGAAAGTTAAAACTCAAAAATCATGTTTCTAACCATGCACCTGTCATTCTTCTTTACTCTCTATCCAGTATCCTTCCATATCCATCCATCCTTACTTATCTTTGCATTCATATCCATCTTAAAAAATATATATTGATTTATCTTTATACATCCATCTATACTATCCATTCTGTGCATCCATATCCATTTTTTCATCCATATTTTTCAATGGATAAATCCGTCTTTCTCTTTCTCAATCATTGTTACTTCCGCCGTTTACGTGCGCTTGGTCTTAAATTATGATTTAAACTATTGAATTCGACCCACCCAACTTTTTGAGTGGATCAACCTAAATTTGAAGCAAATCAGTCCAGGGGTTTCTGAGTTATGATCGGACATCCAAACAAACAAGCAGAGATTACAACTTTAAAAATATAGATATCCATATATCTACTATTTCTTCTTGAAAATATTTATAATTTTAATGTTTCCATTTTTTAGGCAATAGAGTTAAACTTAAACCAGGTTTTCTCAGACACATCCATCGGGGGTAATGCATATCTTAGGTACAATTATTAACAAGCAAATAAATGACATCTAATGATTAATTGATATAAATATTTCTTTTAGGAATATGGTTCATTTACCATTCTTCCTCCAGAACTCAGGTTTAAGGAAAGTAAAGAAAGCGCAGCAGTTGGCAGCCAAACAGAAGAGTACGTTTTATTATCATTATTATTATTTTTATTATTATTATTATTATTATTTTTATTATTATTATTATTATTATTATTATTATTATTATTATTATTATTATTATTATTATTATTATTATTATTATTATTATTATTATTATTATTATTATTATTATTATTATTATTATTATTATTATTATTATTATTATTATTATTATTATTATTATTATTATTATTATTATTATTATTATTATTATTATTATTATTATTATTATTATTATTATTATTATTATTATTATTATTATTATTATTATTATTATTATTATTATTATTATTATTATTATTATTATTATTATTATTATTATTATTATTATTATTATTATTATTATTATTATTATTATTATTATTATTATTATTATTATTATTATTATTATTATTATTATTATTATTATTATTATTATTATTATTATTATTATTATTATTATTATTATTATTATTATTATTATTATTATTATTATTATTATTATTATTATTATTATTATTATTATTATTATTATTATTATTATTATTATTATTATTATTATTATTATTATTATTATTATTATTATTATTATTATTATTATTATTATTATTATTATTATTATTATTATTATTATTATTATTATTATTATTATTATTATTATTATTATTATTATTATTATTATTATTATTATTATTATTATTATTATTATTATTATTATTATTATTATTATTATTATTATTATTATTATTATTATTATTATTATTATTATTATTATTATTATTATTATTATTATTATTATTATTATTATTATTATTATTATTATTATNATATAATATCTCCAGGTCCCTGCCTCCAGAAGTATATCTAATAGTGGCGTAAAACTCCCTGAATTCCTAATAATAATATAATATCTCCAGGTCCCTGCCTCCAGAAGTATATCTAATAGTGGCGTAAAACTCCCTGAATTCATAATTATTATATAATATCTCCAGGCGCCTGCCTCCAGAAGTATATCTAATAGTGGCGTAAAACTCCCTGAATTCCTAATAATAATATAATATCTCCAGGTTCCTGCCTCCAGAAGTATATCTAATAGTGGCGTAAAACTCCCTGAATTTATAATTATTATATAATATCTCCAGGTCCCTGCCTCCAGAAGTATATCTAATAGTGGCGTAAAACTCCCTGAATTCCTAATAATAATTTAATATATCCAGGTCCCTGCCTCCAGAAGTATATCTAATAGTGGCGTAAAACTCCATGAATTCATAATTATTATATAATATCTCCAGGTCACTGCCTCCAGAAGTATATCTAAGAATGGCGTAAAACTCCCTGAATTCCTAATAATAATATAATATCTCCAGGTCCCTGCCTCCAGAAGTATATCTAATAGTGGCGTAAAACTCCCTGAATTCCTAATAATAATATAATATCTCCAGGTCCCTGCCTCCAGAAGTATATCTAAGAGTGGCGTTAAACTCCCTGAATTACTAATAATAATATAATATCTCCAGGTCCCTGCCTCTAGAAGTATATCTAAGCTAAGACGAACCAAGAAGAAAAGTTATTGTGAGAGTGTTGAGAACAGTGTTGCCAGCAATTTGAACAGAATATCACAAGGTTAATATTTAATTATTGTATTATATTACAAAGTCGTTTTATGTACAGGGTGTCCCACGAAACATGACACTAGCCAGACGAATTGAAAGTCGTCTTTCAACTTTTAAGTTATTGGTGACGTTTAGTCTTCAACCTTCTTTTACATGCATGATTCCAATAACAATAACCACAAAATTCGCCTAGTCCTGCCGTTTCCAAAATGTGGTCTGCATTTTTTGTGCATTCAATATTACTGGAGATATTAAGAATTTCGTTCAGATTTAATTTTTATAAAATAAAACCAAAATTGTCCAAATCTGAAGGAAATTCATCATATCTCCGGAAATATTGAAAGCACAAAAAAGGCAGACCACAATTTGGAAATGCCAAGACAATTGGTATTTTGTGATTATTAATTCTAGAATTTTCCTCCTAAAAAAAAGTTTTCGAAAAAATGCCGCAAACTATTTCAAAGTTCTAAGACGACCTTCAAAATCGTCTAGATATTGTCATGTTTCGTGGGACACCCTGTATCATTATTGTCAATGATTACGTTAAAAAAATTAGTGTCAAATATTATCGCATTTATTCATTGTTAATCACTGGAAAAAGTGTCATTCCCAAATAGATTGTCAATTGATAATCTATTTCAAACAGATTCTAGTACAACAGATGGCAGCGTAGAATTTGTACACTCTCAGTACAGCTGTATTCTGACGTCACAAGTGTCAATTCAATTTTTGTGTCCAACAAAATGATTAATAATAGAGATAATTTTAGATCTTACAGTAAAACAAGTGCAATTTTATGTGTTCTTTATTTTCTGTTTTTACATTTTTTTATTTAATATTAGAAAACATGTCAACTCATGTAAGAAAATTTCCTTTTTCCTTGTTATATTTGACACTTGTGACGTCGTGTACAGTTGGTCCATTTCTCTGTTGCCACCTATTGTACTTATTACTCTATTTGATCTATTGATCATACCTCAAAATAGGTGGGGATTTTTTTCGAAACAAGTTTGAAGGTTGAATTAGAATTATTATTATTATTACCCAGGACATGGTCCTGTAGAAGTGAACAAGATGTTCTTGACAGATGATTACTTCTCTGACGTGAACCCTAGAAGTATGAGAAGATTAATGAATGTGATTTATGTCATGGGTCGTCTTCTTAAAGCGTTCAGGTAGGAGGAGGATTCTAGGCTTTCTTTTTAAAGAGACTGTACACAATTTCAAGTCACCCTCAATTTATAAAGGATGAACAAGATACTTTAATTGGCTTAGCTAAAAATTGTTCATTTTCATTTGTGGTTTCTCAAGTATAATGCACATATGTGCCTCAGAAACATGGAAGGAATTAACAGAATTCAGCACTTTTTTTTAGACAGATGGTCTTTAGAATTGACGTCTTTTGTCCCTTTTTGTGGATTTTTCGCCCATTCAAAATACTTAATCAAAGCGTAATTTGTGAAATAATGAAATAACTTAAAATATCTACAGGGTGTCCCAAAAAACATGGGAATTCAGTGACGAATTGTAAATCGTCTTTGCTATGAATTAGCATTATAATACCTAATTTCAAAAGCCATAATATTATCTGTATTATGCTGACTCTCTCGGACATCTTTTATTGGTTGGCAACATGTATTATCGAGCAACTGGGGAGCTGATATGAAAACAGCTACAGCTTTAGCAGTTCTCCAGACGCAGAACATTAATCAGTTGACAATTAATCTACCACTTGTAATAATGATTTATCAATGTTTCTGCGTAAATAAATAATATTTGATTTGATTTGATTTGATTCTTCAGTTTAAAAAACAAAATCAAGTTCTTTTTCAAAAAGGTGAATTATCTCATTAAATAATTAGAAAAATCCATCTTTATCTGAAATTATTGTTTGCATGATATTAAAAGAATCAAATATAAAAATAAATGTTTAGTATTGAGTTTAGCTGGCATCATTTATCCAGTTGGGCAAATATTACGGAGCAATGGCCCTACAGGTGATTAAATAAAATATAACGGAGCAATGGCCCTACAGGTGGTTAAATAAAATATAAGTTATGATACAGTAAGAACCAGACAATTCTGGAATAGAAAGAAGACGACTTTTAGACTCAACATATGATTTTAAATAGTCTTATAGTACAGACCTTTTCACTTCATGATTTATATATAAGCTACTAGTAACACTATTTGCTTAGTAACATCAACATATACGCTTTAGATGCTTTAATGTCGTCTTCATATTAAAACGTTTTCTGGTTTTCACTGTAGTAATAAGTTAATAAGCAGGGTTCTTCAACTGACTGTTGCTAACCTTTAGCTGGCTGTTGCTAACCTTCAGCTGGCTGTTGCTAACCATCAACTGACTGTTGCAAACCTTTAGCTGACTGTTGCTAACCTTCAGCTGGCTGTTGCTAACCATCAACTGACTGTTGCTAACCTTCAGCTGACTGTTGCTAACCATTAGCTGACTGTTGCTAACCATCAGCTGGCTGTTGCTAACCTTCAGCTGACTGTTGCTAACCATCAGCTGGCTGTTGCTAACCTTCAGCTGGCTGTTGCTAACATTCAGCTGGCTGTTGCTAACATTCAGCTGACTGTTGCTAACCATCAGCTGACGGTTGCTAACCATCAGCTGGCTGTTGCTAACCTTCAGCTGGCTGTTGCTAACCATCAGCTGACTGTTGCTAACCATCAGCTGGCTGTTGCTAACCTTCAACTGGCTGTTGCTAACCATCAGCTGGCTGTTGCTAACCTTCAGCTGGCTGTTGCTAACCATCAGCTGGCTGTTGCTAACCATCAGCTGGCTGTTGCTAACCTTCAGCTGGCTGTTGCTAACCTTCAGCTGGCTGTTACTAACCTATCTTTAAGCCTTGTCGTCTTCGTACATTTTAAAGTTATTACACCATTAAAAATTTACGTGGATTTTTATTTTTTAATAAATTGATATCTGGTTTTTTTTTTTAACTTTAGATCGGCCTTAAACCTTTCCATAGGTCATGATAGTTAGGACCCGATTCGGTTTAGCCGTTTGGACGTTAAATTTAAACAAAGAAACAAATAAACAACCCAAATATATATTTATTTACAGAGCTAGCTGGATAACCCTCTATGTTGAAACCTGTGAGGACAAGTTAGATGACTCTGTATCTCTAAAGCATGTTTATGATAAGGTTCCATTTTTTTAGAATTTTTTTTTAATGGGACCTTACTTTTTGGTATAAGAATATAATAAAATCTAAAATTAAATTTTCAAATATCCATTTTGGTTTAATTAAAATTGTGAAGTATTAAAAGGTTCATATAGACTTCAGTATAATATTTCAAGATGGCGGTGCCCGATTTACAACGGTGCACATAAAGCTTTGTCTGATCAAGTATGAATTAGATATTTATGTTTTTGTTTATATAAACTGTTTATTTTCATTTGTGGTTTCTCCGCAAAATTGACTTGCACATTTCTTGCGTTAAAGAGACAATTCACAGAAATGAACACTTTTCTAATCAGAAATCGACGTTAAAGAGACAATTCACAGAAATAAACACTTTTCTAATCAGAAATCGACGTTATCTTCCATATTTTTGAACAGAGCTTAAACCTTTAGAATGGTGGATATTGAGATCAATGCTTGATCTCCTCTTTTTCTTAATCTCAAGATTAAATAATGCTTGTTCTTCTCTTGTTATTAATTAACTGATCAGGATTAAGGATATCCCATTTAAAAGTTCCCAACTCAGATTAAGGTTTTAAGGGTACTATTGGAAATCGGGCATTGCTATCTTTGCATGGAGGGTCACTTGAAATTACGCTTACAGTCCCTTTAATGAAGGTGCGCCCTGTGATCCCGACCCAGAAGGAGGTTGAACCCCTCCTGGAGATGGACAGGGACGAGAAAAAGCTGGATGCCTTCCTCTCCTTTCACAGGAAGACGTTGACAGTGGCAAACCTGAAGATTTTCCTGCCCTTCACCATCAACCTTGACCCGTTCATCAAGAAGGTGATCAAGGACGAGGTTCAGAACCTTGAAGAGCTCGGTCTCAACATCCTCTCCTCCCCCCAGAGTGCTCCAACCTCCCAGCATCCTCTAAACCCTAAACTAACATCGAATACCCCGTTAACAAGACGGCAGGTTGTCGGACTATCTAAGAAGATGAACCCTCAGGACACACTCAACTATCCATCCAACCGTGTCCCACAGTTTGGAGGAATGAATCCTATGAACCCGCCCTACCCTTGGCAACAATATCAACCCTATCCAACACAGCAGTACTATCCCTACATGCAACCCAGACCTGTAAACCTGCCTAGTATAGTTCTTCCACACGAACTTCAGGGTCTTCTGCTCTCTAACATGTCTGTAGAACAAGTATGTACTCTTCTCAAGACTATTGAGTACATCAATCCCTCAATGTTGGAGACCTACTGTGGAACTATTGTATATAACAATATCAACGGAAGAGTTCTCATGAACTGCGAGGTTGATGAACTGAAAAATGTGATAAACATGAACTTTGGTGACTGGGAACTCTTTAAGATCACGCTGACCTCTCTGCGCGAGGATGAGATGAACGGAGGTCCGAGGCCGAGCAGCCCTGGTCTCGACTTGACCCAGCGCCTTCCAGAGGATAAGCTGGAGGATAGGTTAAGCAGGATGGACTCTGGTATAAGACGGAAGCAGACTGCTATGGAACGACAGGTTGCCCTGGAGCAAGCAACTGTCTCCGGTCTTCTCTCTACACTCAACGAGGACGCTCAGGAGGATATTCTCCTGGAGGAGATAAACCAGGCTAGAGAGGAGGCTGGAAACACATTCTCCGATCGAACCTCCGAGGCTGACGAGGCTGATGTCCTGTACTACAGTAATCCGTCCCGACGAGCTTCCATACAGATAAATCTTGATACTCTCTCAGATCCAGGAATGCAAATGCATGATTTAGAGAAGGTAAAGAAAGTTATCACTCACCTAGAACTATGCATTTATTTTTAATCCATATATCTCTGCAGCCTGACGTTGTAACTATGAGTTAAAATATCAAAAGGTTTACATCACCATCAGGTTGCAAAATTTAGAGTTTGAGACAAAAAAGTCAACAAGACTCAGAACTATTTTGTTTCTTAGACGATGATTTAAACTCAAAATTTGTAAATTTGTTTGGTTATTAATTAATACCAATAATTTCCATAATCTATTTTATCTGTTAAATCTTCACATATATATTACAGAATCTATTGAAAAAGATGAATCATTAAAATATACAGCAGGCTTCCATAAAACTGTGGATGAGGAAGACGCAAAATTAGTAAACTTTTGTATTTTTGATCTACAAAGAAGTTAGTTTTATCAGTGACTTTAAAAACAATTTTTAAAGTAAAATGGGTTTGTGCTCACTGCACAGCAGCAGTGTTTTATGTTAAATAGACTATTTAACATCATACCTTGAGTCTAACAGTCGTTTTCCTATTCCGTAGTTGTATGTGTCCCACCGTAGTTTTATTTTACTATAGGCTGGTCCGATGAGGAGTAGAAGGAATACAGAGAGAGAAATAGTTTGGAGTGCTGTGTCAAGTAGGAGGGGGAGTATAGTAGATCTTGATACATTCGGAGCTTCGGGTAGAGATACAGGTACAGGTACAGGTACAGGTACAGGTACAGGTACAGGTACAGGTACAGGTACAGGTACAGGTATATGATCATTATCATCCTCATCATCATCATAATAATCATGTTATGTTTAGACAAGCCTCTGCCCTGGAGGTGGGAGATGATGAAGACCCGTATGCCTGGTTGTCAAAAACAGCTCCTCCATCCCCTGGGTAATTAGTTAATTAATCAATTAATTAATTCAGTTTCTTCAATCAACTAAGTATTATCAATCACAATTTAAGTTTAACGCTGATTTATTACAATTTTTTTTATACTTGATCAGATATATTATCAGTCTTGAACGGATATATTAGCAGTCTTGAACGGATATATTAACAGTCTTGAACTGATATATTAACAGTCTTGAACGGATATATTATCAGTATTGAACATATATATCATCAGTCTTAAACGGATATATTAACAGTCTTGACCGGATTTATTATCAGTCTTGAACAGATATATTATCAGTCTTGAACAAATATATTAACAGTCTTGAACGGATATATTATCAGTCTTGAATGGATATATTATCAGTCTTTAAAGATATGTTATCAGTCTTGATAGAGTATATTAACAGTCTTGAACGGATATATTATCAACCTTGAACAGAAATATTATCAGTCTTGAACGTATATATTAACATTATTGAATGAATGTATTATCAGTCTTGAACAAATATATTATCAGTCTTAAACGGATTTATTATCAGTCTTGAACAAATATATTAACAGTCTTGAACGGATATATATTATCAGTCTGGAACGGATATATTATTAGTCTTGAATGGATATATTATCAGTCATGAACGGATATATTATCAGTCATGAACGGATATATTAACAGTTTTGAACGGATATATTATAAGTCTTAAATGGATTTATTATCAGTCATGAACGGATATATTATCAGTCTTGAATGGATATATTATCAGTCTTGAACGGATATATTAACAGTCTTGAACGGATATATTATCAGTCTTGAACGTATATATTAACATTATTGAATGAATGTATTATCAGTCTTGAACAAATATATTAACAGTCTTGAACGGATATATTATCAGTCTTGAACAGATATATTAACAGTCTTGAACGGATATATTATCAGTCTGGAACGGATATATATTATCAGTCTTGAACGGAGTTTGGGTTATGATGAGTCGGATCCCAGTAGAGAATCAGATCCCGGATACAAGATAACCCTGTTTAACAGGTTTGGATAAGCTGATCTATGCGTGATTAATCATAAGTTTTGAACCCTGCATGCTAGATTAGTTAACCCGCTTTCAGTATGTTTTCAGAGAGAACGGACTTATAAACGAGCCTAGAAGTAATACCTTGATATCCAGGGTGTCCCACGAAACATATTAAAGAAGAAAAATCATGAATTACCCCCCCCCATGGCCCTACGCCCCCCCCCCCTCTAGAAAGAAAAATATGTCTAAGCCCAACCCCGGACAAATTCCTGAGTTAAGCCCTGAATGTAAAAACACGTTACACATTTGTGTACAAAAAAATGATCGACATCAATTTCATGTTCGTCACATGAGTGGGTAGGGTAACCAGTTTTTCACTGGTAGGTGATACTTTGCTAACTGTCAAAGTGTCCGCCAATTTCAAGAAACATCGAATAGAGATAAAATAATATCAAGTGATCCTATTATTCTTTTAGCTTTCGCGAACACTCTATATCTAAATGATACACATCAATCCCATAAGGTGGAGAACCTTTATTTGTTGTAACGTCCCAGTTTCCCTGTCTAGTCTGTATAGATACTGTACAGGTGTACATTCTTGCTCTAGCATGTCTTAAAGTCAGTCCTGTACAAAGATAAGAGAGTTACAGAGATCGATTGAAACTTATGATATGCAATATTTCCCTCAGCTTTTTCTATTGTGTACAAGTACTGTACACAACCAATCAGAAAACATCTGTATTCAAGGATATTTAAGGATCCTTTGGATACGAAACACAAATAGGCTGAATTCATAAATGTTATGTTTTATGTTCAAAATTGAAGTATTTCTTTAAAAGTTGTAAAACTTATCCCCTGAGTGGGTATTATGTTCAACAAGTGGCCGTGAGATGGCACTCTAAAAACCTATCGTAAAAACGTAGCATGTCGTGCTGGATCAACTTAGGCCTACGTAGCCAACACTGTGAAAGTCGAGATAAGCAATCTGTGTAGTCGTGGTCCTGTACTAGCAGTCTGTGTAGTCGTGGTCCTGTACTAGCAGTCTGTGTAGTCGTGGTCCTGTACTAGCAGTCTGTGTAGTCGTGGTCCTGGTCTTCAAATGAACCGAAGTTTTTAATGAATAACTGATCCTTCTGCATGTTAGATTAACTAAACCTGAGCCTGCGATTTAAAAAACTTGGGAAAATACGGCTCAGGTCTAAGCTGTCGTTGGACCTTATTTACGGCTTGAGCTTTAGGATTCAAGCTGCATCTTATTTTCCACAGAGTTGAATTCAAAACACCGGTTTAATATTCTATTTGGCGGATTTTCATGGTAGGAATTTGCGCATTCCCAGTTTTTATGAGAACAAGACGCAACATTGAGCCTTATTCTCCTCTAAAACCAACCATGGTCGGTTTTATTTTCATTGAGCCTAACTCCTTAAGTCGAGCCGAAGATCTCGCAGCTGTCAATCACGTGACACAAGCTGTCGTAAGAGTTGAGTCGAAGATTGGGTCTAAAAGTCGGGTTTAAGGAATTACGGCTCGAGCCGAAGTTTTTGAATCGCAGGCTCTGGTGTATTGCACAGTTAACCCCTAAATATAAAATACATCGAGAGAATTCATCAAATGTCGTTTTCTTCACTTTCTGATAATGGAATGTTGCAGATATTTAGTTTTTTAATTAAATGATTATTATATGGAGGTCTTTAAAACTGTTACCGCGTATTCATGGCAATTTTTTTTTTTTCGTAAATACTGAAATTTACGTAAAATAGTATAAAACCCTTTAAAAATTGTCAAGACGACATTTCAAAAATCCTTTTGATGTATTTAATATTTAGGTTTTAACTGTACATTTTGTGTTTATATTATTATCTGCTTAAAACCTGCTTGTAAGAGCTTCGATGTATTATAGGCTATAGGCTCATTTTCAGAACTTTGGCCCTCTACTAACTCCTTTAAAAGAGCCCCCTGGATATTCTCAAAAAATTCTCAGATTTTATTTTTTGCATGATGTTTCATCAAATAATGCAAGAAAGCGGGAACTAATATTTTAAGATGTTTAACTTTTAAATCAAGTATTTTTAAGCTTCAACTAATCTCTTTTATATTTCAAGATTTTTTATATTTTCGGACGTGTTACAATTTTATCATTAAATACGCTATTTTCTACTTCAAATAAAAAAAAACTAATATTTTTTCATATTTCTATTTCATATTCAACTAATCTTTTTTATATTTCAAGATTTTTAAAAGATATTTTTGGACGTGTTACAATTTTATCATTAATGTATAGAGCTGAAAATAAATAGATACGCTTTCTTCTACTTTAAATAATCAAAACTAATTTTTTTATATTTCAAGATTTTTTAGACTTTTTGAAGGTGTTACAATTTTATCATTTATGTACAGAGCTGAAAATAAATAAATACGCTTTTTTCTACTTTAAATAATCAAAAATAATCTTTTTTTATATTTCTCGAATTTTTAGATTTTTGGACGTGTTATAATTTTATCATTTACTTACAGATCAGACTTTTTTCTACTTCCCTAGAATGTTTATTAAGAAATTGAGTTGTTGCCACAAACTATAATTTTCTTATCCATATTTCTTTGCAACCAAATGTCGTAGACCTTATATACTTCAAGCTGTGAATTCTTTCAGATCAAATAATCAAAGTTTGAAATATGAAAGGTTTACACCGCCAGGTGGCAAAAATATAGAAGTTAAAAAAATTGAGATTTTGCAAAGCCGCAATTCTATTACACGTTTAACGAGAAAAAATGCTACTTTTTGTCAGAATTTTTTTCTAAATATTTTAAATTGTTTTAGGTCAAAGAAGAAAACAAAGAAGAAAGAAACAATCGTGGATGGAGATAAAGAAGACCAAAGGTAAAAACAAACACATATTTACACTACCAAAATTAAATCAAAACAAAAAAGAAATTTTAGAGATTAGAAAAATGTTAATTTTGGAAGTTTCGAAAAAAAATATACTTCAGTACATACTTTTTTGGGTGTGAATTCTAATTTTTTAAACCAAATTTTTATATAAGAAAGTAATTTTAAAAAATTGTAAAACTTGAAGTTATTACATAGCCATTTGTTGTACAAAATTCATACTACAAAACAATTAAACTCAATCATTGCCTTAAAATTCTTTTTTCTTTATCCAATTGTATATTTGCAAATGTCATTTCAATTATATTCATTAAAATGCTCATAATCTTTCTCGTCGCATTGAAGACTTCTGCTAGATTGAAAAACCAAAGGATTACTCCATAAGGTTGCGAAAAGAAAGGGATGAGATAATTTAAGTTTATGGCAGGGAATGGATGGAAAGATAAAAGATGAGAAAATTAGAGTTTTTGGCAGGGAATGGATGGAAAGATAAAAGATGAGAAAATTAGAGTTTGTGGCAAGTAGAGGATGGAAAGGTCAAAGAGTTTGTGGTAACTAAAGGATGGAAAGATAAAAGAATGAGTTTGTGGCAAGAAATCAGTTTCTTTGTTTAGTTTGATTGAAAGTGTGAGCAGTGGTATACATCGTATCAGTAGTAGAGATCAACTTGATAAGGTGCGAAGAAAAATAACTAAAGCTCTAACTGTAAACGAACCCCGATCTCTGCCAGCTGTCCAGCGAGCCAAACCAAATCAGGTAAGCTGTTAAAGGGAGTGTTCAGTAAAAAGGAAAGGGGTATAACTAAACTTATTTTCTTACAGTTGACTTTCTATCATTTATACAAAATAAATTCAAAATCTGTCAAAATTAGTGTAAGAGATACATATCCCAACAAAAATGTATAAAATAGCAAATGCGAAAAATCTACAGTTACTGGGTAAACTGTGTTCTCCCCTGGACTAATAACTGGGGATATATAGTATTGATCTTTTACTATTATATGGTGTCAGTATGAACCTATTGATTACCCCATTTCAACAAGGTTTCATTTTCTTTAAATTTGTTTATTTCTTAAATCAGTAGAAAATATTTGCTTTTGATATCCGAGTAAAAAGAAATCATTTTAGTAAACACAGTTTTTTGTTTCCTTCTTTTTTCAAAATATTTTAACCCTATTAATAACGCAGAGACAGTGCAGTTGAAAATAAGTAATTGGATTTTGTAAAAAACGTCATTGCTTTGTTTTTTAGCTAAAAACTTTTGAAATTCTCAATTGAAGTTTAGAAGTTTAACGCATATCCTAACTTTAAAGTTTTTTTATTATATTTTGTAAAATATTTTCAATCTTTCTTTACCATAAAATCTCAGTAAGCAATGTATTTTGGGAAAACCCTTTATTTTGTAAGTATTCTTGATACAATATACTGTAATAGTATTTATTATAAATTTTCAATTAACGTGTTTTTATTGCTGAAAGCACTTTCTTCTTTCTCTTTCTAATCAATTGTAAAAAAGGTATGTCTTCAATAAAATGCAAATAAATTATAATCGTGAGTTTATTTTTAAACAAGTAAATTAAGAACTAGATTTATACAATATTAAGAATGCATTATCACTTATATTTTTCTTTGGTATTTCTCTTCTGAGATTCTCCTGTTGGAGTTTAGCAGTTTATCTATCCTCTATCTTGATTTCGTATTCCGGACATCCCATTACAAATCCCATAGTTGGAGTGGGGGCAGGGAGAGGAACTGATGAGCTTTCTGAAAATCTGAATTCTCGAACTAGGTTGGAGAAAAATAGGAACATTTCTGTTTGAGCCAATGCCATTCCAATGCATTGTCTTCGTCCAACAAGGAAAGGGATAAGGCGTTCATCTTTGACAAACTCTCCATTTTCAATAAACCTCTCAGGAATAAACTCTCTAGGACTCTTCCAGTATGTTGGATCATTCATAATATACCAGAGAAATGAGAACACTGTAGTTCCAGCTGGAACATTATATTCTCCAATCTTAGCATCCTTGAAGTTCATATGCGGGGTTCCAATGAAGTTGATTGCAGTTATTCTCATGATCTCATGGATAAAAGCATTTGTGTAGGGTAGCTTGTGCACATCCTCCATTGAAATTGCATATCCAGTTCCAACATTTTCATCAATTTCTTGAAATATTTTCTCCTGAAGTTTAGGATTTTTGGCAAGGTAAAGAAAGCAGAAGGATAAGGTGGTTGCTACAGGGTTGGCTCCAGCACCAAATAGTTCCAGCATATTCTGCTCCAGGTTGGTTCTACCCTTTCTACCAAAGAATGATGAAGTTGTATCTGTTGTCTCGGACATCTTTGTAATGTAAGAATCTACCAGATCTTTGTCATATCCAGTAGATAGATCAATATGATCATCTACAATATTCTTCATCATGTTTCTAACATCCTCCTTCATCTTGTTCAAAGCTCCTCCAAGATAGGAAACAATATGTCTGAGCCAAGGGAACACCATGAAGACTCCAATAAGTCGATGGGAATCAATGAACCTGTCAATTCCCTTGTAGATACTGTGAATAAGTGGATCCTCAAGATCAAACTGTGATCCTGTCACAATATTCCAGATTGAGTTTACCAGGGAGACACTGAACCTTTCTCCAAGCTTAACATTTCCCTTGGTAGAATCCTTTCTTAGGAGTTTAACCAGCATCTCAACCTGTTCTGTAACAGTCTCCTCCAACCTGGATTTACCAACTCCGAACTCACTCAGCTTCTTGAGAATAAACTTTCTTTGCTCATCCCAGACCTTTCCAGAGCTGAAAACTATTCCACGGTTTGGACTTGGGTCATCTTCAGGTCTGGACATAACACTGCCCATTACTTCAGTAAGATATGTGGGTCTAGCAGAGAAGTTTGCATCCTTGAAAACCTTGACACAAGTGTGAAAATCTGATATAACAACTGTAGGAGTTGGTCCAATTCTCAACCCAAAGATGTTTCCGTATTTAGATCTAAGGTGTAGAAAACTTTCAAGAAGGTTGTCGGAGAGATGATGAATGGCTCCTAGGACAGGGAGACTTCTTGGTCCAGGAGGGAAGTTCTTTGGTAATCTCCATTTTTGATACAATTTCCAACCTACCAGGATAAGAAAGGCAAATCCAATGATAGGATTCATGTTGTTTATACTTGTTGATGTCTTGGTTGACTCTGAGGTTGAAGCAACTACTCCAGGCTTATATGAACCTGAAGAAGTAGACGAGACAGCATATAGGGAATATGCCCCCGTCCCAACATTCTGTTCTTAGTCTAACCGTCCTCTTGTCTAGGCTTTAGTTTATGGAGAGTAGAGGAGAGTCTCTAAAATTCATGTATCAAGAAAATTTGTGTCTGAAAACAGGGATTAGCACCTCGCAAGTCACAGCTTAATAAATCAAATAATTGGAGATTTTTAAAAAGTTTCACAGTACATAACTGATAGAAGAAAAATTTTTATTTTCTTTTGTGGCTTTATTTTTTTACTAATGGGTGATAAATGTATGGTAAATAAAGAAATGAAGATTGAAAAAAGGGAAAGATTGACTGGGTCCAAATCTGTTCATTTTAAAGTTATTTTTAATGTTATTATTTTTAGTATTATTAAAACAATAAGATCAAATCCAATGTGGGTTTCTTTTCACTGTAAAATTTAATATAATATATTTTTTTTTTCGTGATTATTTTTGATTGATAAAACCTTGTCCTTACTCTGATGATGGGAATTAAAAGACTATTTGAAAACCTATTTTTGATATTTGATTATTGACAAAAGTTATAATACGTTAGCACTTTATCCTTTCTAAAATTTATTGACAGAATAATTGAAAATTCAGAATTTTGTTTAAAGTAGAATAGCAAAAAAAAATGACAGAGGTTTTGCAAGTACAAAAACCGTTAAGATATTTAAAAAATGCTCGCAACATTTTTATTTGTAGCAATATAGCTACACTTACAAAAAATGCCTTAGCATCAAAACGATTAAAAATATCTTCACTTTTCGTAAGAAAATATTTACAAATATTTTCATAACATGGGATATCCTTATATCCAGGACTATAACTGAGGAGGGGGGACGTGACCCCATCCCTCCTGTAAGATCAGATAAGTTCAACGTGAAATAAGTGAAAATTTTTTACTGTGTAAGAGAAATTGGA
>NW_019396838.1:114448-168854 GCF_000591075.1 Eurytemora carolleeae | reverse complement strand
TATTATTATTATTAATATTATTATAATTATTATTATTATTATCATTATTATTATTATTATTATCCGTATTATTTCTTTATGAAAGTTGATATTTTCAGTTCTGTTCTCCAACCCAAACAGTAAGGACGGATCTGATGAATCCCTGTCCTCTCCTGAGCAGAGGACAGTGTTTAAACGACCTGGAGGAGGCGAGGAAACCCGTCCCGGGGTTCAAACTCTCTTTGGAGATGATTCAAACCATCCTTTAGTCTAGTCTGAGTCTAACAGTTTTCATTTTTTTTGCTCCCTTCCTCGCATACCCTTTGCTTTGCCTCCCCCAACCCTCCCCTCACCCTTTCTGAAAAATTCATGTGAATATTGAAAAAAATTTTATTGAAATTTGTTTTAGAATTTATTCCTTCAATTATTTGTACACTATATTAGTGTAAATATGTATCAGGGTGGTGACACAAGGAATAATACTCAAATATGATGTACTTTAGCATGAAAACTAGAAAACAATTGAAAAAATTTGAAAGACGTGCATAAAAGTGAAATTTAATATGTTTAGTCAAAATTTATTAATTTTATAACCGAACATTTAGTTTTTTTAAAAAACAAATTGTTTTTAGATCTTGACTATGTTGCTTACAGCTATTTCGTTTGGTTTAAAAATGACATGACCGTAAAAAACCTAGTTAAAAATTATGCCAAAAATTAGACCAGTGATATTGTAGAATAAGTTGTAGTTAATATTTTGTTTAATAGTACCATTAACGTTATAGTTTTTAGTGCTCGGACAGATTTAATTCAATTAAATGTTCATTTTTGAAACATTTATGTTTTTGTTACTAGTTTTTCAATCATTAAAGGGAGTGTTCGCGAAAAATGAAAGGGGGTATAGGCTTAATGCGATAAAATATCGTCTTCGCTATTTAAAATCCACGAAATTGATATTTTCAAAAGTCATTCGGGATAGTTAAAAAATATATATATTATAAAATATAAACTATATACAAATGTGGCGAAAAAAAAACGATGACTGTAGGTTGCAATATCTGATTGATTTGTTTGATATTAATTTGATTTTTTTACGGTCTAAGTCATATGTTCCAACTTCCTCGATTTGTATGGGCGCTTTTATATATTGCGTAGTAAAATAGCTAGACTCTGTTTTCTTCTGCCATATTATATATGTGGACTCTGGAGTCAGACACTATTAAGATATATGCATTATATTTTTCATACATGCTAATCCATATATACATTATACTTTATACAATATACATGCAGACATTTAACTCAAGCCCAGACATACCTTGCCGGGCCGGGGTTGGGAAAATACAAAATTCTTAATCAAGAATGTGTAAATATTGGCCGGTATTAAAACTAAAGACACACAAAAAATTGCATTTTTCAGACAACAAATCAATTTTTGAACTAAAGGAAAAGAGTACCATTCTCATTTTTCTGGGGGGGGGGGGACAACAGCTAAAAATCCCACACCCCCCCCCTTTATAAATTAATATATTGAGTGGTATGTCTGATCCTCTATAATTTGAGTGGTATGTCTGATCCTCTATATATTGAGTGGTATGTCTGATTCTCTATATATTGAGTGTTATGTCTGATCCTCTATATATTGAGTGGTATGTCTGATCCTCTATATATTGAGTGGTATGACTGGTATGTCTATATTATTGATCAGAGAATGGTTTGAAGGGTACCTTTGTGAATCAGGAAAGCCTCCCTTTAAATGGAGGGTCACTTGAAAATACAACGACCTTTCCTTTCATGTCATAAATCAACATAATTTTATGAAACGAAAAATTGAATTTTATATTTTTTAGGAGGAATATGATCAATACTGTCAGAGTACTGAACAATCAAGAGGAACCTCACCCCACCCTGGTTAGAAAATAATCATTATTATTATTATTATTATTATTATTATTATTATTATTATTATTATTATTATTATTATTATTATCCTCAAGATCAAACTGTGATCCTGTCACAATATTCCAGATTGAGTTTACCAGGGAGACACTGAACCTTTCTCCAAGCTTAACATTTCCCTTGGTATTATTATTATTATTATTATTATTATTATTATTATTATTATTATTATTATTATTATTATTATTATTATTATTATTATTATTATTATTATTATTATTATTATTATTATTATTATTATTATTATTATTATTATTATTATTATTATTATTATTATTATTATTATTATTATTATTATTATTATTATTATTATTATTATTATTATTATTATTATTATTATTATTATTATTATTATTATTATTATTATTATTATTATTATTATTATTATTATTATTATTATTATTATTATTATTATTATTATTATTATTATTATTATTATTATTATTATTATTATTATTATTATTATTATTATTATTATTATTATTATTATTATTATTATTATTATTATTATTATTATTATTATTATTATTATTATTATTATTATTATTATTATTATTATTATTATTATTATTATTATTATTATTATTATTATTATTATTATTATTATTATTATTATTANATATGTTCCAACTTCCTCGATTTGTATGGGCGCTACGCTCTTCGGTATGAGACGTCTTTATCAATTTTCTCCTTATAGACGCAACAGATAGAAGTAAGATTAGTAGCGATCATAAGCGCTTTTTTATCGCATTAAGCCTATACCCCCTTTCATTTTTCGCGAACACTCCCTTTAATACCCGTGAGTGTTCAGTTATATGATATTTAGATATTTAATATCATGTTATTCTTATGTATTATTGTTTTTATGTTAATTGTTAGTTCTTACCTTTATGCTTTTTATTTATTTAGAAATAGTACCTTATAGGATATGCTAGTAACTTACATGTTGTCAATGAACAATGAAATTATAATCCTAATTATGAAATTAATTGATTTCATAATTTATCAATTTTGTTTGAGCAATCTTGTTATGAAAGATATGTAAATACCTTCAATCAAAATAAATTACAATTGTAGTATATACTATTTTATATTACAGGGTAACCCTCAAAGGATGAGATTTTAATGACGTCTCTTATGAATTTGACGATTTAGAAGTGAATTTATTCATCTGCTTAAAAAGTCTTTAATTGGTATAATGTTAAATGATTTGCTTGATTTTCAAGAAAACCAAGAATGAATCAGCAAAGGAAAAAATATTTTGCACAAACTCAAATTTCTTAAAACGAATTTCTTTGCAACCCGCCCAGTGTCGTCTCCGATGTCTTTTTCTTTGTGTGTACGTATTCCCCTACAATGGACTTACATAAATCATGTTGTTTTGTGAAAATTACTTATTAACAACCTACAGGAGGGAGGGAACCCCCGGACGCCATGAGCCTCTGCTATGTAGACATGAGCCACCCAGATTTGCTTTGATCTATGTGCCTCCTTAGCCTCCGCCATACAGTAAGAACCTCCGCTATACAGTAAACGAGTTTCCGCCATAAAGAATTTTTTGTCTTTTTTTCGAAGTATTGGCATGTCAAGTTTATCAAAGATCAGAAGTAATATATAAATCATTTATTATAAAAAGTGACTAATTATGACCAGTAAAGAAGTTTATAAAACTGCATACATTTTTTACGCAAAAAGTATTATATTTAGAGAAAAAATTCTGAAAGTAATTTTATTTGATATTTTATTGAATATTTAATTTAAGCAATACCTTTCTTGAAATTTTTATCAGATTAAGATAACCAAAATTTGACAGTGACAAATAATCTGAATCTAAAAAAAATTCCAAAAAAAGTATTGCTTAAATCGAAGATTAAAACAAAATAAACCAAGTTTAATTCAGGAATGAATTTCCAAATAGCCTCCTTACTGCGTACGTAAGAAATGATTTATTGTGAAACATAAATCTTATAAACCACTTTAAGAGTCAACATAAGTTACAAATCATGGCAATCGATAAGCAACATTAATCTTAAGTAAAATTCTTGTGCCACTTTGTCGAAAATTGTAAAAAAATCGTTATTGCATGCTAAAACCAAGAATTATAAGGAAGCTTGGTAAAGTGGTACTTAATGGCTACACACAGACACAACTTGGGGACGCCAACTATAGGGAGGCAGGTTGACTCTGGAGAAATCAGCTGACAAAGTAAAGCATTCTTTCTTTGGGGGTAGGAGGCTCATGTCTGCCTGGCAGAGGCTCATGGCGTCCGGGGGTTCCCTCCCTCACCATAGTTTCAATAAAAGTAAATATTTCCATTTACTGTTATAACGCCGATATAAGGATTTATCTCTTATTGGATAATAAGATTGATAGATAGAAAGATAGATGTTACCGCCATGCAATTTCTGTTGGTTCAGAATAGACACCAAACACATGGCTGAACCCTGATTGGATCAGGAGATAATGGACCCAGCATACTAGAGTGCCCTCCCTATAGCCTGCAGGCGATCTGTTCTCTGTAAGCGATAATTTATTCTCTTTATAATTCTGTCTCAATGATAAACGATTTGTTCTCTCTGTATTTCTGTCTCTATGATGAACTATTCGTTTTTTGTAAACAAACATTTTTAATCTCTTTATAATTCTGTCTCTATGAAAAACGATGTGATGACTGTTAGCAATAATAATTTGTTCTTTAAATATTTCTGTCTCTATGACAGAAGTTTTTTTTGTAAACGAGAATTCTACCTCTATGATAGACAATTTGTTCTCTGTAAACGATAATTGCATTCTATATAAATTTGTCTCTATTATGAACGATTTTTCGCTAAAAACGATATTTGTACTTTTTAAATACTTCTGTCCCTATGAAAGACGTTTTGTTTATTTTTGTAAACGATAATCGTACTCATTATAATTCTGTCTCTATGATAGACTATTTATTCCTATAAACGACAATTGCACTTTAAGAACTTTTGTCTCTATGACAGAAATTTAGTTTTTTTTTTGTAAAAGTGAATCGTATATATTCGAATTCTACCTCTATGATCGACAATTTTTTCTCTTTAAACGATAACTGTAATCTTTATACCTCTATGATAGACGATTTGTTCTCTTGCACTCATTATAATTCTGTCTTTTGCTGTAAATGTTGATTGAAGTCTATGTAATTTAATCTCTATGATCAAAACCTGTTTAAAATTCTCTCTCAGTTTTGTCACATTTATATAAAATTTTTATTGTGAAAATTACTATTTTTATTCTTAATTCTATTACAGAATAATTTACACGATTTGATTGATATACAGTGAATCCCAGATATATGAATACATAGCAAGAGTTTTTATAATGTCGTATTACATATTTAAGATCACATGGTGCGAAAAAATATTAATTTAACTTGAATTAAAATAAAAAGAAGTTTCTCTAGAATTATCAAAAATATTATGATGGTCTATGTATTCATATATCTAGGATTCACTGTAAATTATGCTTGCTTTTCCTTATTGTCTAATTAAATACATTAATTATTTCTTAAGAGGACTAACATAAAATTTACGTGACTCTCGTCTTATGGCATGTCTGATCAAGGAGAGTTAAGATATCTTTATTTTCTCAAGTGTGAAAAGTGACTATACTAGCTGCAGAGACAATAAAGAAAAATGTGAGAATTTAACAGACAACAATATGTTGTAAATCAACTAAAGATTCTAAAAGGGTAATGTTGGGAATCCGACGATCTTGTTCAATAACAAATTTAACTTTTTCTTTGATTATTTTGATGATTTGAATTATAGAGAAGAAAAATTCTATTTGTTTAATTATATTTGTTAGAATGATAGAGTTATCATACTTAGTGAATTATCAATTATACAAGCTATAATTGCCTAAACTGTAGAAAAGTAATGAAAAAACTTATATAGAAATTCTTAAAAAATGAAAATGGAAGATGAAATTAGATTTGTACGAAATAATATTTTTCGGACGGATGAAATGTTAGCCGCTGAAAACAAGATTTTAGGAGAGTTTTCTCCCGAAGTCTCTGAGGAAGTTCTAGACTACCATAAATCCCTTCCTGGATATTCAGGTTGATTGATTGATTAACATTAATTTCCACCTTGCACCTTAAATTGTATATAACCTGAGAGATTTGGGCACTTTCCCAAAGGCATTTTTCCAAGGAAAACTTCCCAAATGTGCAGTTTCCCAAGCAGCAACTTCCCATTGGTTAGGTTAGGCCCTTAGAGGCACAGCAGGTTGCTATGGGAGCCAAACACTGGGGCTAGGTTGGGCTAGGGGCCCACAACTGTGGCTAGGACAGACTTAGGAAGTTGCTGCTTGGGAATTTAATCGGTTGGGAAGTTGGAACTTGGGAAAATGCCTTTAGGAAAGTACCTAAGATCATCTGAGAGGGGTGTATATTTCCTGAAAAATATGAAAATCTACGTCTCACTTCTTCTTTCTCATTAGTGGAGAGGTTTTTCTTAAATAAAAATGTTTGGGACAATAACTATGAATTGTTTAGTGACCCCTCTAATTAATCTGGCCAACTTGGCTCGCCGGATTGGGGTAGACAGCATTATGGTTAAAGATGAGTCAAAACGGTTCCAACTGAATGCATTCAAGGTTAAACAAAATAAAAAAAATGTTATTCATTATTCATCAATCTGAAATGAAAAAGAACTATTGTTAGGTTCTAGGATCAAGTTTTGCTCTTGCAAAATACATTCTTGGAGATTCAGAGACTATCAGGTTTTAGATCTAAAAATTAATATTGAGATTTTGCAGAGAAATTTTATTGTGGGAACGTATTTATGTAATATAAGATTTACAACACAACATATATTTGGCTGATAACAGATTTTAAGTGGTTAAACCTTTAGAAATATCATAAAAAAGTATTAACATTATACATACAAAAGTACAAAAAATAAGATTATTGCTTTCTGAGATTAAATAGAATACAAGAAATCTCTACCTCTGGTTTATTTTCTGTCCAGGTACCAGGATGCAGTGGAGAAGGGTTGTAACATCTCTACCCTGGTGTCTGCAACGGATGGAAACCATGGATACAGTTTGGCTCATGTAGCAAACTTGTATCAGCTCAGTTCAAAGGTTTAACACATACTTGATTAACCTACAGGGTTGTAATAAATATCGGGTAACACAATATTCTGTAAACCTGCAGTACGTTGTACATTATTTTTAACTATCTATGTTTGTAAACTTCTAATTATTATTAACTATCTATGTTTTTAAACTTCTACGTAAAACCTATTATTCATTTGAACTTATAGATTGAAATTATTCTAAATGTTTTTTTTAGCATATTTTGCCACTACATTAAAGAAGATTTCTATAAATTTTTTACAGAGAAAACGAAAAAGTCCTTGACGTAAGGCAGTTGGTAACGTACATTCCTGAATACATGATCGAATACATTATATCAATGTATATAGATGTCTGGACATTCGGTAGGAATAATTTTAAGTTAGGATCAGTTTTTCCTTCAAAGAAACGCTCATCCTTGCAGGAAGAAGTTCAATTTACTTTGGTTACAAAACCATGATCATTATTTCTAAAAGTTTTTAAGCATTAAACATTTCCTTTACCAAACTAAACTTGAAAGAAATTATCAAACCTTTTACAAATTCCTTCTATTGATTAGATAATTTTCGAGATATTTTATCACATAGTAAATAGGTTTTATAAAAAAGAACCCTAAAACACTATAAACTTTACTTTGTCACTAACAGACCATTTAGCTATGTCCCCTATTTACTTTATTTTAAAGCTTTAAAATTTAAAGTATCAAATACTTCTTGATATTTTATTTCCAGATCTTCATGCCGAAAGGTACAGTGCCTGAAAGGGCAGAAAGGATTAGGTGAGCAAATTGGCAGTTTAAGACCTAGAAAGTATTCTTTATATCTGAGTGGGACGGAATTCCTGTTGGATCTATATTTATATTTTTAGGCGATTACGAGCTGATGTTGAGGTCACCGAATATAACTATGATCAGGAATCATTTTGTTCATTGATCAAGAACTTTTTCTCCAAATTATTTTCGTAAACCTTCAATTTTATAAAATCTTTGATCTAGAAAATCATGAATAAATTGTTCACTAATAAATCCAATAATAACTTGAATAAAGGAGGTGCAGGTTTAAATTTCAAGAGTGAACAGAGCAAACTTTTACCTGGTTTAATCTGATTATTGCTTTATAAACAATGTTACTTGATGTTCCTTGAAAGTGTGTTGAGATAGCTAAACTATTTACCTAGTTTAATCTGATTATTGTTATATAAACATTGTTACTTGATGTTCCTTGAAAGTGTGTTGAGATAGCTAAACTGTTTACCTAGTTTAATCTGATTATTGCTATATAAACAATGTTACTTGATGTTCCTTGAAAGTGTGTTGAGAAAGCTAAACTATTTACCTAGTTTAATCTGATTATTGCTATATAAACAATGTTACTTTATGTTCCTTGAAAGTGTGTTGAGATAGCTAAACTGTTTGCAGAAAGCAATGGAGGTCTGTTTGTACAAGTAAGATTACCAAGGCACCTAACTGTTATGTTACAAGAAAAAGTTTAAATGCACAGAGACCAGATTTAATGAACAGCGCAAAAGAAGTAACTGAAATGCAACAGACATAGTTCAACAATTTCTCTTGTGGGCCAGTTCATGGAGACGAGAAGGGGTTAAACTAACTATATCATACAGTAACATCTGGGTTTGCCATTAAAGACGGTCAATGTTGGCTTGGCAAATACCGTCATTAAAGTGTTAGTTTAAAGAATATATCTATATAAAATTATGTACTTTAATGATAAATATTTATCTACAGTTCAACCATCCTATTAAAAAAAGCTGACCCTGGTTAATTCCAACATTCCATTTTCAAAGGCATTTCTTGTTATCATTAATAAACCTGATAAAGAAAAATAAAAGAAGAAAGTTCAGCATGCAGAGATTGATAAAAAACATTTCAAATTAATACATATAGGACACTGCATTGGAGTCTGATACAGAGATGGAAAAAAGAATTCCCCTGTCCATCATGCAAGGATACACTACAATCCTTCAGGTTCAGTAATATTTGGTTTGGTTGATGAGTAGGGAAGACGACATTATAAAACTTCTGCAATTATTTCAGGAGATAATAAACTCGTGTCCGGACTATTCTCCATCTCATATATTTCTGCAGTGTGGGGTAGGATCATTTGCTGGGGCGCTGGCAGCATATATTTCAAACAATGAAAGGCAAGTTGATTAGTTCTTTCTTGAACCTTTTATGTAGATTTTTTAATGTCATTCCTTCCAAAATTTGACAACTCTCCAAATCAGTTTATTAGCTTAATATAATTGTAGTTCGTACCTACATTGGACCAAACAATAAAATTTTCATTTTATTTTTTAGACTTCACTCAAAGATAGTTTGTGTAGAGCCAAATAAGGCAGATTGCTTCTTTCTTTCAGCACAGGTATATCATTTTATTATTTATGTAGTTTAGATAGAGGATTATTATCCACAAAGGATAAGACTTCAAAGACAGCTTAGAGACTTTCTTCAGTCTTACATTCCTGGTTTCTTGGATCTATAAGCTTGGGTTTTCTTTGCGAATTCAAATAGTTTATCATTAAAATATGACATTTCAGGCAAAAGACCCGATACAACCTTTAGCGCCTTACACATTAACAGATTATTAGGTTGTCAAGAAAGTCTCAGCCTTTGTAGGTAATTTTGCATGTTTGCAACCTGGTAAGCAATGATGAATAAATCACAGTAGATTAATATAAACTTATCCGGCTTCATTTGTTTTTTTACCTTGATATGAAAAAAGGGCTGTTCTTATTGTCCCTGGTATTTTATATTTTACAAAAATTTCATGGTGTCAATGGGTACTATAGGTTTTGGGTTGTGGTACTCTGCACATATGCGATTTTTGTATACTAGGTTTATAACTTCTTGAGATAGTGGATGCAATGCTCACATTGCAATATCACAGTTTTGTATCAGAAATGTTTTATCAGTGTGAACTTGACTAAAAGTGCCTTAAATCTCATGAAATAATTACTCCAGAAGAAGGATGGTTTTCCTAGCAGTGTGTTGGGGGACATGGATTCAATTATGGCAGGTCTCTGCTGTGGGGTTCCTAGCGTTCAAGCTTGGCCTATACTCAGGTACCGTTAAGAGCGACAAAATTCAAGCTTGGCAAAAGAATGGATAACGTTTAAGAAACAACCATTTTCTTCTGAATTACATTGCATCTACTACTTTTGATGAATAATTTTACAATCTTCATTGCCACCCCCCCTCTACTTTACTTCAGTTTTAAAATAAACTGTTTAGGAGATCTGCTTCTTGGTTTGTATCCTGTTCCGATTCTGTCACTAGGAGGGGAATGCGCATCTTTGCCAACCCTTTACCTGGAGATACTAGGATAGTTTCAGGTACAGTGATGCCCAGAAAACTGTGGAATATAAAGATGAGTTTTAGCAATACTTAAGTGTATTTGATGTTTTTACAAAGAAAATAGTTTTACGAGACACTTAATTATCAAATCACTAAATAAGTGGTATTTGTGTGTTAACACTGTACAATTACTATTTCCAAGACTCATTAGATTTTTAAAGTTAAAACTTGACCCTAAAAGTCGTCTTCCAATTCCGGAGTTTTCTGGATACCAGAATATACTATGATAGTTTCAGTTATACCAGGATATACTAGGCCAGGTTCAGGTATACCAGGAGATACTAAGATATATGGTTCAGGTATACCAGGAGAGACAAGGATAGTTTCAGGTATACCATGAGATACTAGGATGGGTTCAGGTATACCAGGAGATATAGGATAGACTCAGGTATACCAAAAGATATAGGATAGGTTCAGGTATACCAGGAGATATAGGATAGGTTCAGGTATACCAGGAGATATAGGATAGACTCAGGTATACCAAAAGATATAGGATAGGTTCAGGTATACCAGGAGATATAGGATAGGTTCAGGTATACATGGCGATACTAGGATAGGTTCAGGTATACCAAGAGATACTAGGATAGGTTCAGGTATACCAGGAGATACAAGGATAGGTTCAGGTTTACCAGTTTAAAAGTTTAAATGGAATATCTCCTAGTTTACATATTACTTTGGTTACATTAAGAAACTTAAAAACTATCAATCATGAGAAATCGAAGACAATTTTTGAGCATTGTCTCCTACTACGCATTGATTCACCCTGGAACCCTAAAGAATTTGACCTGAATAATATAATTAGGTGAATCTGGTGCAGTGACCATGGGACTCCTTTACACCATTTTAACAGACAAAAAGTAAGAAACAAATATTCACATAAAAAATAAGCAAATAACCTCACCATAATACAGAGTTACCCATAAAGGATGAAGATTCATAGACGACTGTATGGAATGAATATTGTCTCTTTTCTTGTTCCATGATTTCCTGCAACTTAAAATTTCTTTCTTATTTTTCCCGATAATTTTTTCAGCCATTAGTTGACTATATTTAACGCATAAAGACTTAATTTAACTAATCTTTACAGTCTTCTTCTTTGTGGGTAACTCTATAACGTTCAATATTTATATTCAGATATGAAAATATAAAAACTGAACTCGGGTTGGATATCAATTCTAGGTAAAAAAATTCGTCAGAAAGTTTTATTTTTTTGTTTTTTGTTGTCGCTTTGTGTTATGTTCACAAAATGATTGTTCGCAGGGTTCCTGTTTCTATGTCGTCTTTATTTCTGTAGGGATCGTCTTCATTTGGATATTTTACGACTGCAAACTTTATAATAAAGACTAAATATAGCAGTCTCTGAAGTCTTAACCTATATATATTATAAAAGTCGTCTTTATATAATTTATTTAGAGTTCTTCTGATTTCCACAGAGGGAGACACTGATCCGTTTGGGTTTCATGCTAATATATGGGAGTAGAAGTCGATAAAACACACTATGGAAAAGTGCCTCAAAAATCCTAAGACTATTTGTTTTCAAAAATTAAATTTTCTCATATCATAAATTACAGATTATAACAAATACAGTTGTAAACTTTTTTTATTCGTTATATTAATATAAACTTTAGTTTTTTCGTGGGTAAAGATGTACCTTCTTTTATAAAATAATTATAGAACTAAGTATGAACTCTAGACATATAATGATAATTTTATATTGTGGCATGTCTAATTCACTACAGCACCCTCAAAACTGTATCAATAGGTAACAATCAATAAGATATTTTAAAACATGTTTTATTCTGATGCCACTTTTGTAGAAAAATAAACAATTAAATAAATAAATAATTTTTCAATTAAAAATAAAAGAATAACTCCGAATAATCTCTTGACACAAACTATGATTTTTTTTACTAAATATTTCAAACAATGAATTCTGATAGATTTTAATTTAGATAGAATTTAAGTTTGAATTATCAAAGGTTTACACCTTCAGGTTGCAACGATATAGAGATTTGAAAATTTGAGTTGGTGGCAAAGCGAGAGACCAAGGAACTTAATAATTTAAAGAGGAGAGCTGGGAATTGCAAATATGGGATGGGCGATAAAAATACTCGTTTTTAATATCAGGTTTTATCAAGATTATAGATATCATTGCTTTTAAATTAAAATGATAAATATGAAAATCTTGATTTGTGTAGTTCTGTATAAAATGTTACTTGCACAGATCAAGTTATAGACAAGGATGAAATGTTGACGGGGATTGCCCTGTTCATGTAGCACGGACCGAATTTACTAATAAAGCTGCATAAAGCTGTAGAGCTAATCAATCAATCGAGGTGTATATTATGGGTTACTGTGCACTTTTCATACACATTGTTAAAAAACTAAAATAAAATAAAATAAAAAATGTTAAAAAAATATGTTGTGCACTTTACTGTCTGCACAAACACTCTTCACAGTGGGTCCAGCAGTTCCTTGGAGGTAGCATGGCTAGTTATTGTCTCAGTAATTATGGAAATAAAAATATTTTTATTCTTTACGCCCATAGTGCAGTTTTAAATGAACATTGTGGCATCGCGCACTTTCAAACAACATGCAGCTCCTTGTCAGATGCCTCGTATGCGTCAACTCTGAATCTTTGTCTACCCTATATATGGTTACATGTAATTAGGATCAATGAAATCCGACTTTAGAGAAACTGATCTAACCAACTAGATAGTTTCCATATTAACACCCAACCCCCGAAGAGCTGGTGAACTACCCTGGTATGCATTGAACAATTAATTGTAAGCACGGCTTCTATACAGGGGCGTACGAGGGGGGGGGGGGCCGCGCCCCCCCACCCCCCTCTACGCGTGCCCCCCCTGAGAGGCTGAGGGGGGGCATCCATGGGGGAGGCTCTTTTAATATTACATCTGCTTGCATTTCCCTTCCTCAGGTCAGGCACAGTGGTGTACCTAGGGGGGGCAGTAATTCCCTTGCCACCCCCTGGGAGTTCCAAAAATACAAAATTAACAGGAAACTACGTTTAGAAAGTAACACCTGACAATGACAAAGACTAAGGATTTGTCTAAATTCACTGTTAATACAAGGAGAGAAAAGTTTTAGCCTTCTAAAGAGAATACTTCTTTACACAAGATGTACTATGACGGAGAGCAGACTTAACGATCTTGCACTTATAGCTTTACACCCTATAAGGCTGTCTGAGCTCTCTACTGAAAAAAATCATTGAATGTTTGTGCAAGCAAATCCCAGAAAATTGTAGCTTAAAAGATTTGGTTAAAATGTAGATTGAGTAAATTCTATCTAAAAATTTCAGAAGAAATTTCGTTTATTCGTAAAAATATAATTTTTAATGATGCTGTGATTATTGATTTAGTTAGCTGTGATGGAGTTAAGTGATAAATTTATAAAGTCAAAAAGTTAGTTTTTCAAGCAAAGGAATAATTTTTAGACTCTAAGGTTAGTAACACCCAAAAAAGTAGTCTTTATGGTGTATTTTTATGGTGAACAAAATAAGTCCAGGTGGGAGAGGGGGGGCATAAAAAATGTTAAAAAGGTGTTAATATTTTTTCAAAAAAGGGGTTTTTAAGGGGGGGGACCAAAAAATTTTTTTTGGCGCGCTTACGCGTGCAAATTGTGCCCCCCCTAAACAAAAGCCCTCGTACGCCCCTGCAGTTCTATATCCACATCAAAATGTTAAGTTCTTACATTTAAAAATTTCAAAAAACAAAAACCACTGATTTCAGTAATCATGATTTCACATTTATTATATAAAAGAACTTAATCAACATCTATAACATTAAAAAGATAAAAAACATGGACAACCTTATTCACAAGGTAATAATACAGAGGCATGCTCAGAATGGGGATATTTCATCTCTTCTAATTGCCATGAATTGCCAATGAGGGTTTCTAAAGAATCTAAAGGCCTCAAACTCCCTCCTCCAAACACAGTTAATTCTCCATTTACATTTTCCATTGTATGAGAAGATATGTTTCTCCATTTTAGAGTTTCCAGATTCAAGACTTCAACACTGTCTAGCATTCTGTCAGTAAATGAGGGTGTTCCACCGCTAATATATAATTCCCCATTAATTGAGGCACAAGCATGTCCCTTCCTGTTGGGAGATGAGTTAGGAATTCTGGACACCAGACCAGTAAATATATTTGTTAACCAAAAAACAATAATCTTACTCCGCTGTGAGGTCGTCTTTGAACAGGATTTTTTCCAATGCCAAACCAAACAATTTTACACCTCCAACAAATCAATAAACACACTCATGTGCAGTGTCCACGCTTCAAATTTAGTTTAAAAGCCTTAAAATTCATGATTTGAAATGAACAAAATTTTGAACCCAAGTTGTCATTTTATTTCAGAAGTTTAAGTGTTTTATTCCTGATTGAAATTAAGAAAAGAAAAATAGAAATCTAAAAATATATCAATTAAAATTTTTTTATATGAAGTTATTATGTATGAAAAAATGCTTTTGGTGGATGTAAAAGCCAAAAACTTCTAATTAGAGACGAAAATTCAGATTAAAACAGGATGGCAGAGGCTTGGAGGTCATTCTACGAATCAGGAGGCTCCGGAGATCATTTCACATGGTTCATGGCAATCCTTCACCCCCACAATTAACGCTACTTTTTTATTGCTGTTAGGATATCTTTGTATCGACTTGATTAGGGAAGAGCGATTGAAGAGTAACTATTTAAATTCACATACAGGATATGCATCCCTGCAAAAAAGCGTTAAAGCATGAATATATTTGGCGAAAAAATGTATAATGCTGATTTCTGGCATTAAAAACATACTTATACTAAGATATTTGAAATTAGAAAAAGATTAAAACCAGTTTTACAAAAAGTTCAAATTTTTTCAAATATACAAAACATAAACTTACAGAAATAAAAAGCTAATCTTTTGATTAGAAACATTTTTAATTGTTTTAGACCAAATCTTAATTTACTTTTAACACTGTAGAGACACCTATATGTGTATTATTGAACTACTAACACCTACCTGAAGGTAGTATATGATTGGTGGGACTTGAAATCTACACCAATCACAGATCTAAATATATAGGGGCCGGCTTTCTACTCCAAAGTGTAAACTCTACAGATGTAACAAATCAATTTATTTAACAAAGCTACAGCTGCTATCCCCGACAACTTACTATAGGTACTTGAATTATTAAAAGTTAATCCGATTGCAAATAATAGATTTATAAATCAATTAAACTTTTTTTCGAGTGCTTTATTCCATTATTTGACCCTTTCCAAATAGTGCTGTCATGCAATAAAGCACTTAACAGAACTTGTCCCTAAGTATTTTTGTGAAAACCTTTAATAAGCCAATAAAAGACTATATTCAACGCAGAAGCCTTAATTAAATTTGAAAGTGGAAATCGTCGAAATTTAATAATTTTCGGTCGTCTTTACAGTGTCATCCTTTGTTGGTAACCCTGTTCGAGCAAAGAAAAATCATTATCATAAATTGTACAATTGTAAATGGGTTCATAATTCTTATAATTATTTGGTTTCTGAGTTCAAATAGAAAAATATTTAAAAATCATACACCTGCTGTATATAATAAAATTATAAAATTGAATTATATTTATTTCATATTATGCTGTAATTAATAAGATATGATCAAATGGAACATTATTTAAATGGAATCATATATCTAACGATTTTTTATATTTACAAATAAACTTGGAATATTTGACATGAAATCAATTTAATGTATGTACATTGAACAATATGTGTGACTTTACATACAGTGGTCAGTATGTATACAAGAATAATGGATTTATACATATATCCATTTCTCATAGTTGGGTGTGACATAATGGTTTTCATTTTCGATATACATATCATCAGTATTTTATACATTTTCAATGTACATATCATCCGTATTTTATACATACATACATACAATGTACATATCATTTATATATTTGACTTGGGATCAGTACAATTTAAACTGTTCAACATGTCTACTGTTCACAGCACTGTATAATGTACACGCCCAACTTAAGCTCAGTACTGTACATAATTAACATGTAAAGTATACACTGTACTGTACTGCGCTGCATCTAAGTATCCTCCCCATCTGCCCCACAAAGCATATTACTGATGAAAACACTCTTCATTGCATTCTCTACAAACTCCTCTCTGCAATAGTATAATTATTATATATTTATATATAATTATTATATATTAATCTACAGGGTGTCCCAAAAAAACATGGGAATTCAGTGACGAATTCGATATCGTCTTTGTTATGAATTAGCATTGTGTTACCTAATTTAAAAAGCCATAATATTATTATGTCTGCTAGAGTTTATTTTATGAAAAGGATAAAAGACTGTAAATATGTGTCTATAATGTCTCCGCAAGATGAACAGTAAATACGGACAAGTTTACTCTGTTTGTATACTGCAATTTTCTTGTTTTACTAAGTACAACCTATTGCAGTCAAAACATAAACAAACAAAATGTGAACATAGCAGACGAAACTCTTACAGATTACAGCTTTCTCAGTAGGTATCAGTATACTAAATCAAAGAATTAGTTAAAAAGACGATATCGAATTCGTCACTGAATTCCCATGTTTTTTGGGACACCCTGTATATATAAATTTGGCTTGGGTGTCTGTTTGTTTGTATCCAATAAACGTCAAAACGGCTGAACCGATCGGGTCCAATTTTTTTGTGGGACATCACGTGACCACAGGGAAGGTTTATGAATGATCAAAATTTCAAATATTTGTTTCCACCAAAATTCGATCTTCATTAAATTTTTGAAAATTTTGAAAATCTACGAAATCCCTTATAAAGATATAAACTAAAATCTGTGCACACTAAAAAAGTCGCAAAATTTCTCAAGTTTGTTGGACAAAGAAGTAAATGATGAAGTGGATAAGCCCACAATCCTCTAGAAGGAATAACATTAAGCCCTCCCCTGGACAAATTCCTGAGTACACCCCTGATTCTATGTTTTATACAGGGGGAGGGGGATTTAAAAGTTGAGAACTAATAAACCATCGCAATCATAATTGATTATAATTATCGTTATCTTTATAAAATCCAATTGAATCGAAATTAAAGTATTATCTACCTGGTTATTTCTCCATCTCCATCTTTATCTATTGCTGTTATTATTTCATCACAACAATCTTTTATCTCCTCAGTATCAACATCAGTCTAGAATATTCCAAACATGACAGTGGAGGACTTCAAGAGTAGAGTTTAAAAAAAAAAAATCCAAACTGTGGTCTGACTTTTAATTGTGTTTTCAAAATTACTGGATGGATAAGGAATTTAGTTCAAATTTATACAATTCAATGAATATAAATAAATATCTCTGAAAGCTTTGAAATTGAAAACATTTATAACATTTTATAATCTCCAAAAAAATTTAAAGGAACAAATTTAAAAATACATTTTGAATGAAAAATCAACAAAATTATCTTAAACACTTTGCTGTATTAAATGAGAAATTGACAGTAAATTATACATGTGGTTAAACTACAATAATTCTGAAGAAGTGTCTCATCAATTAATTAGAAAAAAGTAAATCTATAATTCTGTTAAAAACATTTCCATTCAAATCAATGCTAAGAAACCTTTTCTTTAATTTGATGAAGTAAGATTAAAACTTGATAAAGGATACTTGTGGATGTAATCAAGTGACCCTCTATTGAAAAAGTGAAATTTTCGATTTACAACAGTACACTTCAAAATTTAAAATCTTTGTCTTTTAGTTATTTTAATTGTGGGTTGACTTAAGGATTCATGCTAAAGACAGAGGGCAATGCTGTGAATCAGACATGCCACTCTGTTTTTAAATGGAGGGTCATTTGAAATTATAACGACAGCCCCATTTAGATTTCTCTGTTTATACCTGAGCCATAGAGAAGAGTCCTTTGACCATTGAGCTTATTTCCTCTCTATCTATAGTCCCACCCCCATCTCTGCAATGCACATACATATCTTTTGACTCTTTTGACATACATTTAAGTAAATTTATTTTGTGTCTGAAATTGCAGTTAAATACGAGTATTCTTCTTGTTGTGAACTTCTTAGAGTCTTACTTTTTTGTAATCCGTTTCGTTAACAATTTAAAAACTAACGGTTTTTGAAGTTAATTCTAAAAAAACCTCTGTTTTGTTAACCGAATTTTGCCAAGCCCTATTGGAAAAAATTTTGCCACTAAATTTCAAGGTTTATTGGGACACCCTGAGGAGTAGAATATTTATACACAGATAAAAAAATTCTCACTTGTCAAATACGTTGAAAATCCATTTCAGTTTATCTTGGGGAGAATCCAGTCTAAAATACATAAAAGTGTAAGTTTCAGATAGATTTAACTTGTTCTTATATCTATATGTGTTTTTAAACATAACTACTTTTTCGGCAGAAATATTCAACATTTTGTTCTCATTTATTGGTGTAAAATGAAAATGAACAGGTTATATTACATTACAAGGTAACTAAGTCATACCAGTAATTCCTATCAACTTGACATTCTCAAAATGTGCTCATTACAGTATTTACCATCAAGCTCTCTTCTTAAGATGTGGAATAATCTAAAATTAGGTGGAAAAAATAATCAAAACAGCCAAGAGCTATTTTCCACCTAATTGCTTTATACTTGTACTGTTCATATAATCATCAATTTTGTAATTGTAAACTCTATATGTATACAGATACATTTATTTTAGCAATAAACTTTATCTTATCTTATCTTATCTTCCTCATAAAAAAAACTCAATTTTTCTTATCTTTGCAATCTGATGATGACGTAAATCTTTGATATTTCAAACTTTGACTATTTGATCTAAAAGAATTCATAGGTTGAAATATAAGGTGTATGACATTGGTTGCAAAGATATAGGGATTTTATGTTTGTGGCATAAACCCAATTCTTATGGTTATGTAATTAACCTTCCCAGAGTAATGTTATCATGCAAAGAAAATCATGGAACATAACCTTAAGTCATTTACATTTGCTTAGTTAGGTTACATTACTAGCTGCAACGTTTATAATCAAAGTAAATAACGTTTCTTGGTTTGCAGGGTACTTCCTTGTGTGTCTATAGGAATCAGTAAAACATCATAAAACTCTATATACTATGAAAAGTCCATATTCACCTATTAGCATATAGAGCAAGAATATATTCTGANAGATCCAAGTTTATAAAAGCATGGCACCACTATTATCCTCATCAAAAACTCTGAACAAGGAATCGGCCAAAAATTGTGCTTCTTCTCCGATCCGTTCAATCTTGAAATAAAAATAAAATAGTGAGGCTCGTATTTATGTAGCAGAAACAAAACAGTAAATTGTCAGAATTTATGAAGATTACGATATCCTCCTAAAATTGTTTCGCATGGGTTAAAGGGGGTTTTGAATAGGACATGCATGATACTCTGTGAAAGGAGGAGGCCGAGGGTCTCTTCTAACTGTAAAGGATGTTAACTTTTTCATTTTTTTAAAAAACGATCGTTTCGTTATGAAAACGACGACGAAAAATCGAAAACGAAATGATCGTTTTTAAAAACGATCGTTTTTATAAAACTCGATCATTCAAAGGCCCTTCGTTAACGATCGTAAACGAAGAGAGGAAACCGACCTGAAGAAAATATTAAGAAGTTTTAGCTCCCACACAACTGTTTAACTTCATGTAAGACACCATTCAATAAAGTTGCATGTAATTTTTTTCTCAAAAATTATCGTTTTTCCAAAAAAGACAGTTTTTATAAAGTTCGTATGTTTCGCTAACGATCGTTAACGACAACTCTTCGTTAACGATTTTAACATAATTTTTAATAAATTTTTTTTTTTCTCAAAAACTATTGTTTTTTCAAAAAAGATTAACAACCCTACTTGTAAGTACGTTAATTACAATTTTACGATTTGATTTTAAACCACGTTTGATTTGCTCGCCTGTTGTATATAAATCACAACAACACCCTTCAGACCTTTATCTGAGCATCAATAATGAAGAAGTTATCGTCAGATATCTATCTTGATAATTTTTGAATTCTGACAATTAAATGATATCTCTTCCGGAGAGCAAATCCACCAGTCACTTTCATACACATTCAAATTTGGAAATAATCGATTTCATTTTTGCTTGAAAACCGGTTTAAAAGTGTAAAAGTTTAAATAAAAAGTCTTTTGATATTATGTCCTCAGCCCCTTTAAGGTTTTGGATTATAAGAATGCTACATCTAAGAATCTAAGATGATGTTTATCATATAACATAAATATAAATTGGAAAGAAAAAACAGAAACAAAATAAAATAGATTTGATAACTTGTATCTAATATCCTACGCGCCTCTTACAAAGAAATTGAGTCTTTGCAACAAACTCTGATTTTCTAATCATTATATTTTAACAACCCAATGTCGTAGACCTTACATATTTTAAACTATGGTTTCTGTTAGATCAAATAATCTAAGTTCAAAATATAATAGACGTAAACCATCAGGCTGCATGGATGAAGGGATTAGAAATTTGAGTGTGTGTCAAAAACTCAATTCCTTTGCTGAATGCACAATGTAAAAAAAGCAAAGAAAATACATTTTTCAAAAATATCTTTGATTCTCAAGAATCCTCTTAAAAGTCAGAAAAAATTAAAATATCGTCGTAATGTTCAGGCATGCTCAATTTTTAACGTTGTTCTTTAAACTTTTATCTGATAAAAATGTGGAAGATTCCCCTTTTTTATAGAAACTGATAAATTCTATAAATTACGTTCAATTTGTCTCTTCTGTATAAATCCGCGAATAAATTTTACATAAAAAGCATGATTGTGAATTATAACTTTCTCGATAAAAAAAGAGAATATTTTCATTATTTTAGCCCAGGATAAGGTTCAAAGGATACAGTTGTGAATAGGGTCTACTCATGTCACTTAAAATTGCATTAACAGTTCCTCTCAGAATAATCTAGAACAATGCCTATCTCTAGTTACAGCATCATGTTTAGTAAAAGTTAATATTTACTGGGCTCGCCGTCTGGAAACTGTAAAGTTTGATCAAGTTAATGACTATTTAACAAAACAATATTTAGAGAATTCAAATTGAATTAAACAACTTTTCTTAGACTGTAAAAAGTTTAAGTTCAGCTTCAAATTTAATTTATTCAATCTTATTTATTAAAACATTAGGATTAATTCGAATAAATGTTTTTGGGACATTTTTTAGGGGGGGGGGGTGATTGTGACATTCGTCCCCTTTTTATTACCTCATCTGCCGACTCCTTCAGAACAACTCCTTTCCCCTCCTCCTTTACTTCAATAACTTCAACAGAAAGCTGAAAATTAAATATTTTTAATTTCTTTGAAAGTTAATTTTGCTCTATCTTGCAAAGACAACAATACCCGAATATGACCTGTGCATTGAATTTCTTGCTTATAAAGAACAATGTAAAAATTCACAAAAATTTACATTTTTCTAGTCACGAAAATTATATTATCTTCTACATCTTTACATGGATGGTCACTTGAAATTACGAGTACAGTCTCTTTAAAGCAGATTTTTTTTTTCAAGAACATACCCTTTAAACACTGATATTCACCTTCGATAGTTCAACAAATTTTTCTTTCGTCATAATACCATCAGGGCATATAGAAATAAAGGAAGCATACTGACGTCTAAAAATAATGTTTATTCTTTATATACAGTAGAAACTCAAAAAACTTTAATTTATGCAATCTCATGTATGATGTTGTAATATAGCAAATAGTTGCACCAATAGCTTAAAGATTAACTTATTAACTATGTACTTACTGCTCAATTGCTGTGTTTCATGTTCATTGGACTATTTATATTTATATGGTTAAACTACATTAATCTTCATGATATTGATTTGATTTAATTTGATGTTTAAAATCATAACTTGAGTTTAACATTATTTTACCCCAATTTTACAGATTTATGTGTACCACACTGTCTATTTTAGAAGTAGATTTATTGATTCTAGTTTTAAATACATAATTAATAACAAGTATTTCTGTAATAAATATTGTGTAACTTGGTATCTGGAAACCTGAACTAAGTTGTACATTATAGTTATCTATGTTTGTAAACTATGTAAAACCCATTATTCCTAACATGATTATCTTAATCATGTGATATATAATGACCTATATCTTCATTGCGTCTAGTTTAACTGTGCTGTAAATACCTAACATGATTAGCTTAATCATGTGATATATAATGACCTATATCTTAATTGCATCTAGTTTAACTGTGTGGTAAATACGTAACATGCTTGTCTTAATCATGTGATATATAATGACGTATATCTTCATTGAATCTAGTTTAACTGTGCTGTAAATATCTAACATGATTATCTTAATCATGTGATAGATAATGACCTATATCTTAATTACATCTAGTTTAACTGTGCTGTAATAATGCCTAACATGATTATCTTAATCATGTGATATATAATGACGTATATCTTAAATACATCTAGTTTAACTGTGCTGTAATAATGCCTAACATGATTATCTTAATCATGTAATATATTATAATGACAAATATCTTCATTGCGTCTAGTTTAACTGTGCTGTAAATACCTAACATAATTATCTTCATAATGTAATGTATAATGACGTATATCTTAATTGCGTAAAGTTAAAATGTGTTGTAAATATGTAATATGATTATCTTAATCATGTGATATATAATGACGTTTATCTTAATTGCATCTATAGTTTATCTGTGATGTAAATACCTAACATGATTATTGATTATCTTAATCATGCGATATATAATGACGTATATCTTAATTGCGTCAAGTTAAACTGTGTTGTAAATACGTAAACATGATTATATTAATCATGTGATATATAATAACGTATACCTTAATTGCGTCCATCTTAACTGTGCTGTAAATACATAACATGATTGTCTTAATCATGTAACAATCTAGGTCCCAAGAGTATTCTAAATACTCGACTCTAACTCTAATTATTCAGGCAATCCTGACTCTATCTCAAGCCAATCCTGGCTGTATACGTCTGTCTAAAACAACGATTGATTCAATACTAATTTATTTATACAGGTAAATATAGGTTGACTGGAATAGCCGGTCAGAGTCAATCAAACACAGATAATAAAGATCGGTGAACTATATATAACTACTCCAGAATTTATTACAATCATGTGATATAGATAACAACGTAGGAATTGTAATAATAATATAAACCTCAAATACATCAGTTGAACTTGATATAGAGACTTCCCTTTGATTACTCGAGATAGTAATTTGGTTCTTGTTGAAACATACAAGCTGAGATCGTGCCCATTGGTTTGGCATTGATCGATTACTAGCTAGAGCCCTTGTTTACATTGATATCTGACGAGTTCTTGTTAAAACATACGAGCTGAGATCGTGGCCATTGGTTTGGCATTCATCAATTAATAACTAGTGTCCTTGTTGACATCATAGCTGACGAGATCGCGCCCATTGATTTGGTGTTGATAGAATACAAGCTAGTGTCTTGTTGACAGCGATAGCTCATGAGATTGTATCTGGGTTCAACATTGATAGCTAAGTGAAACTGAATTATACCTGGATAGATACGTGTTCAAGAACAGTTTATGGAGTAGGGTATTTACTACTTATATTAACGGAGAGGAAGATGAGTAGATCTTCTCTGTTTTAGAATCCGACAAAACTGATTTGCGGAATTTATAATCCTATTTAGGGGATTTTCATCCTCTACAATATGATATTTTAAGGAAATAAAATCTAACCTAAGATCTTCTTCCGGCATTTCTGCTTTTGCGGCTAAATCAACAATCTGGAGAAAACAAAGGAATTGAGCCTTTGCCACAAACTCAAATATTCTAATGTCTATAACTTTACAACCTAATGGTGTAAACCTTTGATATTTAAACTTATAATATTGATCTATAGCATAATTCATAGTTTGAAATATCTATGGTCCACGACATTGGGTTTCAAAGATATAAGAAGCAGAAAATCAGAGTTTGTGACAAAGAATCAATTTATTATAAATAAGTTAATTCACACACAATCAAAAGGTTATAATAAAAGAAGGTTGGGTAGCAGATTCGAATTTATAAAAGAAGGTTGGGTAGCAGATCCAAGGTTATAAAAGAAGGTTGGGTAGCAGATCCAAGGTTATAAAAGAAGGTTGGGTAGCAGATCCAAGGTTTTAAAAGAATGATGGTAGCAGATTCAAGGTTATAAAAGAAGGTTGGAAGCAGATCCAAGGTTATAAAAGAAGGCTGGGTAGCAGATTCAAGGTTATAAAAGAAGGTTGGGCAGCAGATCCAAGGTTATAAAAGAAGGTTGGGCAGCAGATCCAAGGTTATACAAGAAGGTTGGGTAGCAGATCCAAGGGTATAAAATCAAAGACTTGCTTTCAGTGGGGGCTGGGGCATTTATAACAATTATTAAAGAATTACACATTTTACCATTTTTGTTGTTTTCTTATCTTCTTGAATTTGTTTTGTTTTAGTTTTTTTCTTTTTTACAGGTTGAAGGGGTTCCCTTCGCCTTCCAGTATTTTTACCAGAACTCATTGTATTCTAGATACAGGAACTCATTGTATTCTAGATACAGGAACTTATTGTATTCTAGATACAGGAACTTATTGTATTCTAGATACTGGAACTTATTGTATTCTAGATACAGGAACTTATTGTATTCTAGATACTGGAACTTATTGTATTCTAGATACAGGAACTTATTGTATTCNGTTCCCTTCGCCTTCCAGTATTTTTACCAGAACTCATTGTATTCTAGATACAGGAACTCATTGTATTCTAGATACAGCTGGGGATCAAGATGTATTAGCATGCTTAATACAGAGTGTTTAAAATATGATTTTATTGCACATACAAGTCTGCCGCTTTACTATTTGTAAATTAGCGGTACAGTACAAAATAGGACCGAAAAGGTTGGCCCAGCACGATTACTCAAATGTACACCAATTGTGCGTGTGCAGATTCATGTTCGAATTTTATGTGTTTTTTGCATACAGGATGTTCAAAATATAATCGTATTCTAGATACAGGATGTTCAAAATATAATTTTATTATAGATACAGGGTGATCAAATTAATATTGTATTCCAGATACAGGGGTTCAACTTATTATTGTATTATAGATACAGACAGGGTGCTCAAAATATAGTTGTTTTGCTATATACACGGAGTTTAAAATATATTATTGAATAATAGTTACAGGGTATTTAAAATTTAATTGAATCATAGATACAGGGTGATCAAAATAAAATTATAATATAAAAACATGGAGGAAAGTCACAGATAGGGAAAACTTAATTTAAAATAACCAATTTTTTTGGAAAACCACATATGTCAACGTTTCTAAAGCAGAGATGCCCAGGTCATTTTTGTAATAAACCGTGTATTGAAAATGAACAGTCTTGTAAAGAACCGTGTATTGAAAATGAACAATCTTGTAAAGAACCGTGTATTGAAAATGAACAATCTTAAAAAGACATAAATATTGATGTCTGATTCAGTCCTAATCATATCAGGCAAACCTTTTATTATCACTTTAATGAAATAATTAGAAAATGATAAGAAGAAAGCGAACTAACAATGTTAAATAATGATTCTTGACAAAAATATTGATATTATCTCTACACAACTATCTTACCAGCATTTTGGAAACCTGATGCCCGATACAGAGATTTAACAAATACTCAGTCTTCAATAATTTCATGAAATTCTATTTTCATTTTTAATTTCTTAAAGGAACAGTACTTAAATTTCATGAATATCTATTCTCATTTTTAATTTCTTAAAGGGACAGTCGATAAATTTCATGAATATCTCTTTTCATTTTTAATTTCTTAAAGGAACAGTACTTAAATTTCATGAATATCTATTCTCATTTTTAATTTCTTAAAGGGACAGTCGATAAATTTCATGAATATCTATTTACATTTTTAAAAAATGTTAAATTTTGATAATTTCTCCATTTTTTTTCTACAGAAGCAAGAAATCGAGAAATAAAAATAATCAGTTTACAAAAAATAACATGCATATCTAATTCATATTTGAGATTAAAGGGCTCAGCTGTCAATCGGACATTTCACTTTTTTAATGGAGGGTTACTTTAAATTAGGTTTATGGTCACTTTAATCTAAATATACTGAAGCATAGACCCAGCAAAGGAAACTTGGAAGTTTTGTTCAAAGAAACTCTTTTTAAATTAAGGAGAGACTCTTCAGAAGATTTTAGTGATTATCATTCATGCATGAGTATCAAGTCAATCCTATTTCAACCCTGGGTCTACAGTGTTCACATTAACCCGTGAGAGCGAACCTTCGATTCAAACACAAGGGATACCCACAAAGACTTTAGAGCCCAAAACTTAAGACAGGGTATCGTAATGACAACCAGTTTTGAAACCCGGGTTTCGCAAATGGGGTTAGGCAGTTTTGTGGATATCAATATTTTTGTTGTGAAATATTATTTTATTTATTTTCTTCATATTCTCCATTTTTTTAAATCTCTTAAATCAAAATCTACACAAATGTTAAAACCCCAAAAAGGAAACTCGAGAGTTTCGTTCAACGATACTCTTTTAAATTTCGAGCTCTGAGACGGCTGTACGGAATTTCTTAAGCTTTATTTGTATACATTCTTACAGGGTTACTCGTAAAGGATGAGACTATAGATACTACTGTGTGGAATTTGTTCATTTTTTCTTACATTCTTACAGGGATACTCGTAACGGATGAGACTATAGATACTACTGTACAGAATTTGTTCATTTTTTTCTTACATTCTTACAGGGATACTCGTAAAGGATGAGACTTTAGATACTACTGTACAGAATTTGTTCATTTTTTTCTTACATTCTTACAGGGTTACCCGTAAAGGATGAGACTATAGATACTACTGTACAGAATTTGTTCATTTTTTTCTTACATTCTTACAGGGTTACCCGTAAAGGATGAGACTATAGATACTACTGTACAGAATTTGTTCGTTCTTTTCTTACATTCTTACAGGGTTACTCGTAAAGGATGAGACTTTAGATACTATATACTATACAGAATTTGTAAATTTTTTCTGACATTCCCTTGTTTCCTATGGACCTTTGGCTTTCCTTGCCAAATAATTTCAAAGGAATACAAAGTACTGAAGAGAGGATCAATAGCAAAGTTTGATCTAAAAAGTTTTAGGTCGTCATTGAAGCTAATTCTGTATGGCCAATCCTGTATAATAAACTGTTCCCCAACCCCCACCAAATATGGAATTTGAAATCGATCAAATACAACATTTACGTTAATGCATTCAAGCTCAAAAATAACCTTCAAATAGAAAACAAACATCGTATTCTAAATAATCTATCTTTTTCTAATAACTCCTTTCAAACTTAAGCTAAAAACAAGCGTTGCATTTTTAAACCGCATATCTCTAGAGCAAAACAATAGTAGTATAAGTGAGTTGTTGAGATAAAACCAAAGTAGTATAAGTGAGTTGTTGAGATAAAACCAAAGACCAAGACTTCAAAGTCGAGACTGTTTTCAAATTTACAAACTTTCTGTGTTTATCACGTTATCATCGTTATCACTAAATCACTATTTATCAAATATCATTACACTTGGTCGTCTTCCAATTGTCAATGATGGACCTGAGGGATGTTTACAAGTGGGGATAGGAGGTTTAGCCCCCCCCCCTGAGGGGTGTTTACAAGTGGGGAAAGGAGGTTTAGCCCCCCCTAAGGGGTGTTTACAAGTGGGGAAAGGAGGTNCCTTCCCTGGATAAGTGAAAAATATGGTTCTTAAGGGAGCCCCCTTAACTCCCTTTACACATTCCTGTAGGTATTGTAGACGATCAAAACACATTTTATTATTTTTTATCTAAGGAGCACCAGGTGTCACGTTAAAATTATAAATATAACTTAAATTACATTTAGTATACGAGATGTAAGTTATAATAAGTTAAAATAAGTTAAAATAAGTTATAACCCGGACCAAATATAACGCCCGGGCCTTATTTAACGTTACACCTGGTTATTGTGTACATGCAGTCCGTTGCCAGTATCTTGATCAAACAGAACGAATGTATCATCATTTGGTTAGGTTAGGTTTATATTCTCAATTTTAATCAAGATAAAATGTTAAATGTCTAATTAAAAGATAGCTCGTGGCTTTCATATTTAAACCAGTGCAAATATTTCAGGCATACTCTTTTAAAGTTTAAAGGGACTTACGACAATTGAATAGAAAAACCAGAATATATAACATTACAGTTTTGTAAAATACTTGAATAATGAAATAAAAAAATGCACAAATTTAAGTTTTTAATAAAAACTATTAATCTTAATTAACGTTGACTTTAAAGACAAATTGTTTATGTATTAATAAAAAATGTTTGATCATGTTGAGATTTTTAATAAAAGGCTTTTAATAGATGTAAAAACCAAATATTTTTTATTAGATTTAAGAATGCCGGATGTGGAATATGAGTTGCGGAGGCTCGGAGACGCAGCGTGAGGCACGAGGATGATTTTAATTGGCTAGGATGTCATTCTGCGAATCAGGAGGCTCTGGATGTCAGTTCACGGGGCTCATGATTGCTCTGCACCCCCTCCCTCATTGTAGGTTTCCAAATTAAGATGTATTTGAAATAATTGCACGGTCCCTTTAAGAATGCTTTAATAAACTAATTGATGACATCTAGTCAATCTGATTGTTTATTTGTGTTAAAGAAATGCATCATAACGTCTAAATCAATTGAAGTCATCTAGATGAGTGCGAAGAGAAGTTTCGTATTTCATATTTTCGGAAATAATCCTCTTTAACTATTTATTATTTCTAAATTGTTGATAAATAGTTTTGAGAAGCATACATATTCTTTAAATTAAATTGGCATTGGACATTCTTGCATTTGGATAGATTTTAAAATTGATTATTTTGATAATTAAGGAGCGTGGGAGAACAAGGGCGGTTTCAGGATTTGAGATGGGGGGGGGGGTGTGTAAAAAATATATCCGCGCGAAGCATTTAAAAATGTTTTTACCCCCCCTTGTAATCTTTAAAAAAAATGTTACCCCCTCCCCCCTCTATAGATGTAAAGTTCTATTTACTAGTTTCTTTCATCTTTAAGTACAGTGCAGGTTAGCAAAATATCTTAAAGGGAATGTAAATGAAAAATGAAAAGGGGTATAGTATGAAACCTGGGAATCTCAGGCGTTAAACGATACCTTCAAGAGTTCTATCTGATGTTCCTGTCTCGAGAAATTAATATAAAACTGTGTCAAGATTCGTAATATTAAACAAATCATATTCAGCAAATACGCAACCAATTTGAAAAAAACGATATCCCAGAGAAGCCTGAGAAACTCAAGTTTGCTCCTATTAATAATTTTTCATCTTTAAAAGATATTATTGACAATATCATTTATGCGTCTGGAACATGTCACCAGAACTCCAACCAATGGAAGTGCAGAACTAATGTCACGTATCACCTTTTGTATCATGTGACCAGTATACTGCACTGCCATTGGAGAGAGTTCTGGCCACGTAATACGGACATATATCTAACATATATACGTTTTGTATATTTTTGACACAGTTTTATGTCAATTTCTCGAGACAGGAACATCTGATAGAACTCTTATATGTCTCAATCAACTTCTGAGATTCTTAGGTTTCAGCCTATACCCCCTTTCATTTTTCCTTTATAGTCCCTTTAATAGTAAGTTTATTTATCTAAAAACTAAATTAAACAAAATATTATGAATTGAACTTTATACATTATCATTAAACATATCATATCATATTATTCTAATGAAGGGAGAATTATTTCCAGCTATCTTTTAGTAAATAATGCTTCTTAAATCATACCAAATTTTCTTGCAGGAGACTGCAGGTATTTTCTATGTTTATTTTTAGAGTTACAAATAAAAGTATACTATACTAAAAGTAAATAAAGATATTTTTGTTTAAAATAAAAAAAATTAAAAATTTTCCTTCTGTCTTCGAATCTACGATAATTTAGTTTTCTTGGGCTACTTGAAATAAAGGCATTTAAAACACTGTTGGCCAAAAGCGTCTTTGGGTGCATAGCCATTCTGCCCGGGTTGAGAAATGACTTTGCAAAAATCCAGGGGGTAAACCCCCCTAATTTCAGTCAGGGGGGGTATAGGATTGCCACCCCCCCCCCTTGAAACTGCCAATGAGTACAAATTCAAGAATGCAGTATAACATTAATTTGCCACATTTTCCTAAATATTTGCCCGATGTTCCACCAGATTTGGGAAATTTCTATATTCATTGTATAATGTATATATTCATAGATTATAATAACAATTTTTTTTTAACACTTTGTTAAAATCAAAAAGACAGTTATTACGCAAACATTAAAATCCTCTAAATATCTAATGTCTTCAGACTTTTTGGTAAGGTTTTGTCATTTTTATTTATATTTATACAAAGTGCCAAATTCTGATAATAATTATTAATTACGTGTACAGTCTCATTATTAATTACGTGTACAGTCTCATTATTAATTACGTTTTCCAACTTATATAATGTATATATTTATATATATTGTATAATGTATATATTCATATATATTGTATATAATGTATATATTCATAGATTAGAAGAACAATTTTCCTTAAACACTTTTTTCAAATCAAAAAGACAGTTATTACGCAAACATTAAAATCCTCTAAATATTTAATGTCTTCAGACTTTTTGGTAAGGTTTTGTCATTTTTATTCATATATATACAAAAAGTGCCGAATTCTGATAATCATCATTAATTACGTGTACAGTCTTATTAAGAACGAAAACAGGTATTCATTTGGTCTGCCCGTTTTTTATCTGTCAGATAATATCTTGTTAAATTCTTTTAATTACTTATTAAGGTTCATTAAATTTACAGGAGTTCAATACTCTCCGCTTTGCTTCAGGTTTCCTTTATAAAGAAGACACGGAGACATTATTCTTCAGTTCATCTCAACCTTTTCTTTAAGAGACTTGGGACTTCAAAACAAACCTTTTAGGGATCTGATTCTATATTCTATTAATATTTAAGATTCTTTTATCACTTTAAGATATTTAAATATTTCAAGAAATTCAAAAATTTTGATTTTGACTAAGTGTATTTATTTATTTTAACATATAACATAAAATTAATTTAAAAAATCAAGGATTTGGATTTCTAGATCTGAATCAAGGAAGAAACATGAATCAGAAGAATATCTATCTTCTCCTCGCCGTCATGGCGGCAGCAATACAAGCTCACCCATCTGAGCCATCTTCTTCTCTTGGTTCTTCTAAGAGACTCGGAAGAAACGTTAGAAATCTCTCTGGTGTATTTGATGCTACTTTTGAGGAAGAAAAAACTGAACAACTTAATATTATAATGGAGGAGGCAAAGATCACAACAGAAACTCCAGATCAAACAACATTTACCAACATTGAAATAGATGAAAACATCACAGTGAGAATGACCAACGATCTTCTAAATGATGACGAAGAGACAGAAGAAAGATCAGGAAAGCAGCATATCATTGATCTTCAGCTATTGTCTCCAAGGCGATATCCTCTTCAATATATGCAGAATCCTGCACAAGCTCCTGGAGTTCATCATCAAGTACTCACTCTACCTCAGCAGAGCGGAGTTCTGGTAGATCAGTTTGGAATTAGTTTTAGATTAGCAGAATATCCCGCTCTATTAGATCAGGTCAAATATGAAAATAGACCTTTACATCAAATAGTTGGAAATAATGTAAATTCAATGGCAGAAGATACAGTCATTGAGGCATTGCATTTAGAAGATCCAATCTATGAGCCAATGTATTTAGAAGATAAAACGACTGAAACTGGTTTAACTAAAGATGTATCTGGAAATAATGATGTGCAATGTATCAAAAAGGTGATGCAAGTAGAGGAAACTGTTTATGATACTATTCAGAAGTGTACACACTCATTTGCAGAGAAATGTCATAAAACCTTCATCACTGATTATGCACCAACTCAAGAGGAGAAATGTTCAACCAGCTTTGAGAAGAATTGCCATATCACCTACCAACCAATGGCCTTTGATGAGACGGTTGAGATTTGTGATGAACCCTTGAAGAAGTTTTGCAATGAAACTGTAGTAGGAGAAGAGGTGTGTAGGATTGAGTATGAAACTTCCTGTGAAACCAGGCGTAAGAACCATACTGTAGAGCAGGATGAACCTGTCTGTGAAATGGTGATGGAGAAGAAGTGTGAAGCTGTGGTAGTAGATAATCAAAATCAGTCAAACAATGGAAGAAGAAGGCGATCAATTGCTAGAATAGAAAATGGAGAACAATTTACCCGTAAGACTGATAACTGTGAAGAATGGCCAGTACAGAAGTGTACCCTGGAGAAGAAAACTGTCACTAAATCAACTCCTGAAACTTCATGTGAGAAGCATCCTAGAAAAGTTTGTGCAACTTCCAACTGTGTATTTGTCAAGAGTGAGAAGACCTGCAGAGAGGAAACAAGAAGTCTTGTTCAGAATATTCCAAGTGAGGATTGTGACCTGGAGCCTAGGAAGACCTGTAAACTGGAAACAGTTCTAGTTCCACGTTTAGTTGAGAAACCTAACTGTGTTCAAATTCCAAAGGAGATTTGTGTTGATATCAAGGCTAATCCAAGGAAGGTATCAAAGCCTGTTATAAAGGAATGGTGTTACCGTCCTAGGGATTTTGGTACTGCGTCCACCAAGGAAGCATTAGATCTTGTAATAAAACAGCTCTGAGATAAAGAAGATGTTTTGAAGAGTTGATCTACAGAACCTGGGCATTCTACATTATACAAATCACAGTCTTAGAAGTACAGTTTTATAAGACCGTTTTAAATATCTTTTTTTCAATATGTTTGCAATAAATCTTTTTACTTTTTACTATTTAATTATTATACTCCAAAAATGATGGGAAATATCTTCAGATGGTTTTACTAGAACGTTTTAGCTTTTTTTTTGACTTTTAAAAGGTTCCGCAAAAAATGTATGAAGGTTTCAACATTTAAAACTGTAATCTTTTAAATTAGGTTTTATTTCATTAAACTTTTTAAAATTGGCACCCGTGTAGAGAAATTATAAGGAAAAACGAGTACAGAGAACAGTTATCAAAATAAATAAATGGAAAATTTGTAAATTTTCTTTGATTTTTTTGAGACCTTTTAAAAGTCCAAAAACATTTAAAGCTTAAAAAAGTTAAATGTTAAAAGATATTGCTCATCAGTATCGCTACATACAGGATTTATTCATATTATATCTATCTATTTAAGTATATATATTGAGAATGTAAAGAATATCTATGATTTTATGTAGGGTTACTTCTGGTAAGATTTTATAGCATTGTAATTTGTAACTTCTCAAGTTCCAAAGGGCGAGAAAGACATTTTTTGGTTGCTAACATGTTTTTAAAGATTGGGCTAAAACAAAAATATAGAGTTTTAAAGGGAGTGTTTGCAAAAAAAAGAAACGGGGTATAGGCTAACGGCGAAAAATAATCACTTTTTATTGCTACTAATATTACTTCTGTCTGTTGCGTCTATATAATGTGAAAATTGTTAAAAACGACTCATGCTAAAGAACGTAGTGTCCATACAATTCAGAAAGTTGCAACATTCAACTTGGATTGTAAAATAATCAATGTATTTCCAAACAAATCATTCAGATATTACAACCAATAATCATCGATAATTTTTCGACGCATTCGTGTATAGTTGATATTTCATAATATGTTTTTATTTTTTATGATCTGCATGTTCACTGCTCAATTGCGGTATTTTATGTTCATTGAACTATTAAATCAAAAATTGAGTCTAAAAGTGGTCTTTAGTTTTATTTTCACCAATGTTTTTCTTATTTCGCATTTTTAAAATCCTCCAATAATTCATGCATCAAACCTTTTGTAATAAAATTTAAAAGACTTCTTAGTAATGTCGTCCTTTAATTCACATTTTAACGAATCTTTCTGTGATAAAATCCCCATAAATTAATTGAAGAGTACGATTAATGCATTAATTTATGCGATATTATTTCTTTGCCTATAATGCTTTTAAAACTAACACTGGGTTTGCAGAATGTTAGGTACTTTCCCAAAGACCTTTTCCCAAGCGACAACTTCCCAAGGCTATTTTCCCAAATGGCAACTTCCCAAATGTGCAATTTCCCAAGCGGCAACTTCCAAAATGACAACTCCCAAAGTGGCAACTTCACCATGAAGAAAAAGTGGCAACTTCCCAAATGTACATTTACCCAAGTAACAATTTCCCAAGTGGCAACTGCCCCATGAAGACAAAGCGGCAACTTCCCAAATGTACATTTTGACAAACCTAACCTTAAATAATGTACTTTATTTTCTTTGCAATAGCTGCAGCGCTCGGCGCCCTAGCCCATCCTAGCCTCAGAAGGCCTAACCTAACCGTAAATATTAATAAGGATCGTTTAATATATTTTTATTCTTTGAAGAAAGGGTGTAGGCAACCAACTTGTTCTTGCCTTACTTACTGAGACTTGAGAGAAACTGAATGACATTTTTTTTAAGTTGCGTATTTAAAAACAAAGTTGAGATCAAAAATGTAAAACTTAAATATTCATTTAATTCTTCCTTCATGGGGAAAATGCCGTTTTTCCTTTATGGGAAGTTGCCACTTGGGAAATTGTCATTTGAGAAGTTGCCGCTTGGGATTTTGCACGTTTGGGAAGTTGTCACTTGGGAAATTGTCACTTGGGAAGTTGCCCTTGGGGAAATGCTTTTGGGAAATAGAAGTTTGCCAAGGAATTTCTGCTCTTCTTGAAATATATTTGGAATTTCAGTTTCACCAATAGCAAAGTTTATTCTGCTTGGTACACTTGATCTGATGGAAAATGATCTACATTTTGCTGGTTTTAATCTCATTCCTATACTTCCAATCTTGGATTTTATTTCATTTTGAATTTTTTGATGTTTCCTCAGATCTATTGTTATCAGGCAAAAATCGTCAGCGTATGGCAGAGTAATAATTTTCTCTTCATTCAGATTAAATCCACAATCATTCTTACTCTGTAGAAATTCAATGATTGGATTGAAAACCATCAGAAATATCTGTAAAGCCGACCTGAAACTCTTTACATCCATCTGACAAATCCAAGGACAAATTAAGTCTTCTGCCTTCAATATAGTTTTTCATTTATGGCCCTTTTATTGCTTCGTCAACGAAAGAAACGAATTTATATAGTTGCTGTAAATTATGAATAAAAGAAAAGAGACAGTAAAAAATGCGTACAGTCGTCTCTAAAGGTCTCATCCTTTGTGGGTAGCCCTGTATTAGAAAAAGAGTAGTTTTCGAAAAAAAAACATTTCTTACAATGGAATTTTATTTACAACTATTGCCTCTTTAAGCGTCAAAAATATGATGATTTAAAGTTTGTTATATAATACTTGGAAAGGTTACTAGAAACTACTCCCAACGTTTACCCGCACTTGAACGATTTTAGCTGCAGGAAACTAAATTTTCGCTATTTAAGTCGACCCACCCAATTTAGAATCTCAAAACCAAACTAAGAACATTCCCGTGAATCTACCGAGTTCCCCAATCAAAATTTGAGGCAAATCGGTCCAGGGGTTTCTGAGTTATGATCGGTCAAACAAATAGATAGACAGACCGCTGCATGATCCGAGTCGGTAGAACATGTGATTTATATGCATTTACTAGAACAGACAGTCTGGATTACAGATGGAAAAAACGAACGATTTAAAATCGTTCGAACGAATTTAAAAAGATAGTTTTTTTACTGATCAAACGAATTTTCCAAAAGATTCTGACAAGGACGATCGTTCTTTTTACTGAAAGAACGATTTTTTCAAACTAACTTTTCAGAATAACGAACAATCGATTTATTGAACGAAGAATCTTACTGAACGAACAATTTTACTGAACGATCGTGTACTGAGAAAACGAACGAAATAGATGGAAAACGAACAATAATTTTTTTGAACGATTGAAAAAAACGAACGAAATTTTTTTTCATTAACAGTTCCTACTGAATTAAAACCTTTCAGGTTTCAGGTTGCTAATATTACAAAGTTTTCCCTATCTGAATTTTGATTTGCATAATCTGGTGTTACCAAGTTTAAAATACCATATATACAGGGTTATCCACAATGAATTAAACTTCGGAAACCTTTTTTAGCAAGATTGGGTCCCCATGCAGCAGCTGTAAACTGGTTTCTTTCTTTGCTCACATTATTAAGATTTTAAAGTTTAATGAGTTTCAGGTGTAGGAGTCTTTAATGAAAACCTAGGTATATATGTGATTAAATACTTGGGGTTTCCAACAAAAAATCTGAGGGTCTCCGGGCAAATAGTACTCCAATAAAATTATTTCCACTGAAGCCAATTTGTTATGCATTTTCCTTTTCCTTCTTTGTCCTTCCTTGTCCTTCCTTGTCCTTCTTAGTTCGTCCTTGTCCTTCCTTGTCCCTCCTTGTCTTTCCTTGTCCTTCCTTGTCCTTCCTTGTCCTTCCTTGTCCCTCCTTGTCTTTCCTTGCCCTTTCTTGTCCTTCCTTGTTCTTTCTTGTCCTTCCTTGTTCTTTCTTGTCCTTCCTTGTTCTTCCTTGTCCTTCCTAGTTCTTCCTTGTCATTTCTTTTCCTTCCTTGTCCATCATTTTCCTTCCTAGTCCTTCCTACCCCTGCCTTGTCCTCCATTTTCAGGCCTTGCCCTTCCTTTCCTTATCCTTTTCTTTTGAGTTTGATTATCTTGAAATAAAAACCAATATTTTCAAAGTTGAAGACTGTCTATTTTTAAAAGAAAGCGTTATTAAATCGACCATTAGCGTAATTTCAAGTGACCCTCCATGCAAAGATGGCAGTTCCCGTTTTACAAGGTTACCCTTGAAAGCTTTGTCTGATCAAGTATGTGAGATAGAGTATCATTTTGTCAAGTTCCAGAACAATTGGCGCTTGATTTTAACTGCCTCGTAAGCACCCAGGACTAGGAACAAAGTATGAATGATATATTAATGTTTTGTTTCTTTCAACTGTTTATTTCACTTTTGGTTTCTCTGCGGAAGTGACTTGCACACGCCTTGCAGAAACAGAAATAAACACTTCAGAAAAACGAGAGTATCTTCCACATTTTTTACCAGAATAAGGTTTCACTGTGATTTAAAGGTATCAAGCTCTGAAGCAAAAATCATTGAGAATTTTGCCAAATTCTTCTTAATAAATCAAAGCCAGCAACAAGTGCATTGTTGTGCTAAAATGTGCATGTAAAAGGCTACATAAAAGCGTAAAATCAAGGCCTAAGGCGCTGCGACACTTCAAAGTCGACCCCGTTTAAAATTGATGAGACTTTTTATAAGCAGGCTGAATCTATGTGACCTTTGTAAATTGGGCATTGTCATCTTTGCATGGAGATCACTTGAAATTACGTTAAAAGTCCCTCTAATACTGAATACTCTAAAGATTATAATTAAGTTTCTACCCATCTTTCTCCCGAGCTAGGCTTTAATAGCAGGCCTACTGCCTAGTTAAGAATTTTTTCTAAGTATGCTCCTAATGAGCTAAACTAATAACACATGTTGACTTTTTAAACAAAGAAGGGTTTTTTTTAGTTTGTTTGATAGTTTTTTAGAGCATTTTTATTCATTAATTAATTCAAGAGTTTTGAAAAAACTTATGAAAAGTTAATCTAGTGCATTTTTTCAAATTTTTATTTTCCTTGACTTTAGTTGTATTTTATATAAAACATTTCATTTGGGGTTTTATTATGAGGCTCAAATTTTCTTCGTGTAATATGAAACTGGAAGATTTATTATACTTGAAATACGAGCCTAGGACCTTCATACATATGTACAGGGTGTCTCAAAAACAGGTTAGCAATATGTACAGGGTATCTCAAAAACAGGTTAGCAATATGTACAGGGTATCTCAAACACAGGTTAGCAATATGTACAGGGTATCTCGAAACAGGTTAGCAATATGTACAGGGTATCTCAAAAACAGGTTAGCAATATGTACAGAGTATATCAAAAACAGGTTAGCAGTATGTACAGGGTATCTCAAGAACAGGTTAGCAATATGTACAAGGTGTCTCAAAAACAGGTTAGCAATATGTACAAGGTGTCTCAAAAACAGATAGCAATATGTACAGGGTGTCTTTAAAACAGGTTCGCAATATGTACACTGGACAGGGTGTCCCAAAACAGGTTAGCAATATGTTTTCGGGAAACTAACATAGGGACATACAAAACAAGTGGATGGCTGTCATCTTTATATAAAAAAGTAGTAATCTTGGTGTGTTTGTTTGTTTGTTTGTAGGTCCAATCATAACTCATGAACCCCTGGACCGATTTGCCTGGACTTTGGGGAATTAACTTGGTTTTGATAATCTAATCGTAATTTAAGACGCAGTGCAGGTAAAGGGTGGAAGTAATTATGAGTACCCTGGGCAACGCTGGGTTCTTAAGCAAGTATCTAATATGTATGTGTTGCGCGACCAAATCTGGCCGCTTAAAAAATCAACCTAGTCATAATCTGCATTAGGGTTTGATTGGAACCAACACCTAGGCCTCAGAGTTCTTGGATACAACTCTAATTTTTTTAGAATCTCTCCTCGATAATAACAGTGCTCTGGTTAGCGAAAATTGGGTTCAATCTTTAATAGATTGTCCAAATTAGTTTTTATTTGTACCTATAGAAAATACAATATGCAGTAAATGGAGTAAATATACATAGTTCGTTACACGGATAAAATTATTTAAAGCTCATGATAAATAGAAAACTGCAAGAATCTTCAACATAGCAAAAATCAGGTGTAATTTAAACAATCCAAGGATACAAAGCTCATTTATCAGATAAAAAGAGTATAGTAAGCAAGGATTTAATGCAAGGAAAGTTATTTCAGAGGTGTAAGCATCTTTTGTAATGCAGTGTACTGTCACTGGGCGATAATGTAAACACAAGACGGATGTCGAAGCCTGACATGGGATCCATCTTTCACATAAATAATCAATGAAATATTCTGGTCATAGGAAACTATTATGTGAATTATCAAAATTATCAAAATTCAATGCTTTTAACCTCCTCGGACACTAAACAAACACTGAGGCATCTTTTCTTGTTTACAAATTCCGCCCAGAGAGAACTGGTTTCAATATATACGGAGAGTATACGCAACTGCAATTAACTTTCCTTGCATTACATTCTTGATAGTAAGCCTAATTAGTACATTAATGTGCCATAAACACATCACAACATAATCAGCGATATCTTTCTATATAAAAATTTCAAATATTACTGACGAGAAATGGCGGACACAGTACAAATCTGAGGTAAAGTTTACAATTCTGAACCGGTTTTGGTGAATTACTACAGACTCGTTCCCCCCCTCAACTTCAGGGGTTTCACATTGTTCGCGTGGAGAGCTCAGGGGTGGGGAAATTCAGAACGAGACAATTTCGTCGCGTAACAGTATGAAATAAATATTGTGTAACACAATATATGTAAACCTAAACTACATTGTACATTACTTTCTATCTACATTGGTAAACTTCCAAGTAAAACTCATTATTCATTTGAACTGTGCTTCAGATCAATTCATAGCATGGTTAGCTTAATCATGTGATATATAATGATGTTCTTCTTAATTGCGTCTATTTTTAACCGTGCTGTAAATACGTAACATGATTGGCTTAATCATGTGATATAGATAACGAAGTAGGAATTGTAAATGTATCTATAAACTTTGAACTTGTAACATATAAATCTCAAATACATTAGTTAATATAGAGACTCCGCTTTGATTACAGCGTTGAGAGTAATTTGGTTCTCGCTGAAACATACAAGCAGAGATCGTGCCCATTGGCTTGGCATTGATAGATTGCAAGCTTATGTCCCAATTGACATTGATAGCTCATGAGATCGTGCCCATTGGTTTGGCATTGATAGATTGCAAGCTTATGTCCCAATTGACATTGATAGCTCATGAGATCGTGCCCATTGGTTTGGCATTGATAGATTGCAAGCTTATGTCCCAATTGACATTGATAGCTCATGAGATCGTGCCCATTGGTTTGGCATTGATAGATTGCAAGCTTATGTCCCAATTGACATTGATAGCTCATGAGATCGTGCCCATTGGTTTGGCATTGATAATTTACAAGCTTGTGTCCTTGTTGGCATTGATAGCTTTACTTGTAAAATGTTAATATTTAGTCTTTCTTTTCAGACCAATGATTAAAGAGGTTGCTTGTACATACCGTAGAAGTATAATACATACAGGGTGAGTCAAAAAAAAAGTGTGATTTGCAGCACCTGGTGCAAAATTTTACCTTTTTCTGTGCAACTCTCCTGTACGGTGTTTTTTCAATATTTTTTGAAAATGTGTAACTTTCTTGGTACTTCAATGGCCCCCAAAAAAATCCGCGAATCTTTTTTTCTCTCAAAATCCAAAGTTCAGACAAGCAAACATGTGCATATAAATTATTTATATCAAAATCTAAAATTTTAAAAAGATTGAATCACAGAATCACAGAAAATTCGCAAAATTGTAATAAATAATTTTCAATTTTTAGTTCCTTTCTTCTTAGTATATTCTAAAGTACTAGGTTTTTAGGCTTTTATTTAAATTGTGAATTGTAAATTGTTCTTTTTGTTTACATTTTAAAACAAAGAAAAATAAAATTTTGCGGATTTTTTAAATTTAAATTTTTTACAAAATCAAAAACCTTTAAAACACATTTTTAAAATTTTTTATCATTAATAAACCTACCCTGTGGTCACGTGATGTCCCACAAAAAATTTGGGCCCGATCGGTTCAGCCGTTTTGACGTTTATTGGATACAAACAAACAGACAAGCCAAATTTATATATAGACTAGGCTTTTAATTGCATGGCTTTATCTGTGAGCATCTTCTCTTTGTACAGTATGCAAAAAAGTTTGCGGATTTCATAATATTTTTTGGCACATTTTCAAAATTTACAAAAATTAAAAACTTTTAAACACAAATGTTTAAAATATTGATCATTCATAAACCTTCCTTGGGGTCACGTGAGGTCCCACACAAAATTTGGGCCCAATCGGAGCAGCCGTTCTGACGTTTATTGGATACAAACAAACAGACACCCAGACAGACAATCTAAATTTATATATAAATTAATATACGCTGTTCAGTGAAACCTTAAGAACCATTGAAAAACAATTTTTCCGTAAAAATTAGACCAGCCCTGAAAATTGCCAAATTTGGTACAGGGAAAAGATCAATTAAGGGCTGGATAAGTAGCCAATGCTTGTGTCCTTCTGTGACATTTAGAGCTCGATTAATAGCGTGTATAATAGCCACGCTTGTGTCCTTGTGTGACATTTAGAGCTCGATTAATAGCTTGTATGATAGCCACGCTTGTGTCCTTGTGTGACATTTAGAGCTCGATTAATTGCTTGTATAATAGCCACACTTGTGTCCTTTTGTGACATTTAGAGCTCGATCAATAGCTTGTATTATAGCCACGCTTGTGTCCTTTTGTGACATTTAGAGCTCGATCAATAGCTTGTATAATAGCCACGCTTGTGTCCTTGTGTGACATTTAGAGCTCGATTAATAGCTTGTATAATAGCCACGCTTGTGTCCTTGTGTGACATTTAGAGCTCGATTAATAGCTTTTTTTTTTTGCATTTTTTTCATAAATACTTTTTTGTAGGCATATACATTTTGAACGAAAAAGAAAAGAATTAACAAAGCCGTAAGTTTTAAGATTGTTGAATTAAAGACCAAAACACGTTTGATTTTAGATAGAAGAAACCGAATGCTGCTCACTCTAGCTCTGGTTAGTCTGGGCCGGGTGAGCATTTACTACATGAAGAATATGGGCCGCTCACCATTTAAAAAGAAAATAATATCAGAGGTCTGGAGCATATTTTGCAGCAGATTGTTAAGAAGACAACATCCTAAAAGATTTTAACTTTTTGGTTCACAACTTATGTATACTTATGTATAAATTGAATGAAAAGAAGAAATAAAAAAATCTTGTGATTATAATATATAGATAATCCACGAAACCAGATTTATTATTAATGCATTTTACAAATACATTTAGAAAATAATAATCACGGCCATCTCAGAATAGTCAGACATTATGAATGCTCTTTTAAATTCGGACCGGTCCGGCCCTATTCTTGAAATTCCGTCCTTTGATTTTCAATATTTCAATAAAATTCCTGGTTAAAATCCAGCGAGTCCTAAATTTAGAACCCATTTTTTCTATTAAATGTAGATTTTTGTATATGCTATTTATATCTTTTTTGTTAAGCTCAGTTTTTAAAATATTTATGAATTATATTTGAATGAGAGATCAAAATATCTCCTCCTACCCTCTCTAGACTGTCAAAATATCATGTTTAAATCTTCCCCGACATTTATCTAAGTTAGCTGAACACAAAGAAACCGCCACCGCTAGTCTGGCCGCCAAGCTGCCGCTGCGCTGGACCCTCCGGCGGCAATTTACAAGTCATTTGAGTAAATTTAGCAAAGGAAGTCGGAACTTGGACCCTATCATCTTATTTTCATCAAAATATAATCATACAAAGCGTATTCAGATTCCTTTAATATTTTTAAATTGTTTAAGGGAATGTCCTATTGTACTGCACCCACTCTCTGCACGGGCAGCCCCGTAGTACATTTGAATTTCCGAGCCGGGTCAACCTTTTCGGTCCTAGTTTATACTATATCGCTCGGACATAGTGTAAATAAAACAGACACTCAATAGGACTTATAGCCGATGCAATAAATTTGACGCGGTCAGACTTTAGGTTGAATTTACTTTTAATTAAGGATCAGAGGTGCGTGTCTGATGTGATATAAAGGATACAAGCTCTCAAGCAAAAATCAATGAGAATTTTTCCATTTGCTTCTTAAATACCAAAGTTACAACAAGTTAGAGTGGTAAAATCAAAGCCCAAGGAGTTGCGACACTTCAAAGTCGACACTATCTTAAAAATTTATGAGACTTTTGATGAACATATATGTGTTGTACTCTGAACTAAGAGTGACATGGACGTACGTGCGTGCACTCATTTAATACACACAAATTGCAATCAATAATCATTCTTATATAATTAAAGCTCTTCGATCATATATCACGCACCCTTGACCCTTCATTAAAAGTAAACTCAACCTAAAGTCTGACCGCGTCAACCTTGTTAAGTTGTACCGGCTAGTCCTATTGATTGTCTGCTTTATTTACCCAATGTCCGGGCGACACAGTACAAACTGGAACCGGAGAAATTGATCCGGCTCGGAAAGTCAAATGCACTACGACTGCCCGTGATATATATATTTAAATATTAGCTATGCTGGCCAAACGACTTGGTAAAATTGGCGGGTTGAGAAACCCCATAGGTACCCTGGAGGGTAACAAAAAGTCGAATTTTTTTATTCCATCAGCAACCTTGTTTTATAAGCTTGAAAAAATTAAATAATACCATTCGTGGGGGTCTAAATAGTAACTTTTGTCGGAAAATATATTCAGGCATTTTTCCTGAGGATTTAAAGAGAGTGACCGGCAGTGTATGATAGTTGAACTGAGAATGTGTTTATGGTATAGACATCTTAGGGGTTCATTTGACAGATATAAAACGTTTTGATGATGTATAATTTACTGAGTTTGAGCGTAAAGCCGACGTTCAAAATCACCCATTTAGGTGGTTACGTTTTGAAAATCGTTTTTTAATTAATAAATAACTACGACAAAAATGTAAAAAAAATCTACAGTAAACTGTTTAGGAACATATTAATCAATTAAAATGTTCTTAATAAATTAATGATAGAAGCAATTATTTATTTTCCATCATTATATTAGTCTTTACAAGTTTATTCGTAAATTTCTTCAAATTCTTCAAATGTCGTCTTTTCAATAAAAATTGCAGTACATCTACAGAATATGTTTGTGAACAATAAGACATTACAGAAACTAATAACTGAATAAGATTAGTTATATTCGATAATAAGAGTCAATTTTTATTTTCTCAACCTGTTTCTAAACAACTTATTAGTTAACAGGCGTATTTTCGTTACATTTTTCATCGTCGTCATTGATTAATTGAAAAAAACCTTTTCCTTAAATCATCCCTCCAAAATAGAAAATGTATGAGGATTTTAAAGATTGAATCAGCGCTATTGCTGATCAAATATTATAATTTATATATGTAATTATGTGTATATATGTGTTTCTTTGATTTGGGAAAGCAGGTTTATGCTATCGCGGAGCCCCGGCCCCTGCTGCAGTAATTTTAATTATATTTTTATCTTTTATGTATTGTTTAATTTGTTATGATGCTTACTGCAGAAAATATATGATTTAATTTGATTTAAATATGCACCTTAAAAACGTCTGATAGGTCTTAAATAAATACTGTAAAATTATTATACAAGACTACATTCTCAGTTCAACTACCATTGCCGGTCACTCCCTTTAATTGTAAATTGATTTAAACTCCCAGCTTCAAGATTGTGTTTTAATGAAAATAACAAAATGACATGTGCAAAGCAATTTGCAATCGCATATTAAAATTGTAAAAATACCGTATTTACGTACACTAACACCCCACTTGTTAAATTACCCCCCCCCCCTCCGCACACACTTTCCTATACCCTCAAACATATTTTCCTGATTTTCCTTCCTGTGCGGTAGCTTCCTTGGTTCACTGATTTTTTGACAAACAATTTGCGGATTTTCCTCTTCTCTTGATTCAGACATGTTTACAATTTGTCTAGGTCCGCAATCTCATGCATATCATGTTTCAAAATATTGGAAACAGCTGAACTTAATGAAAAGACATTTTTGATAGAACGCTACATGCATCGATATGTACTTTTAATTGTGTAATAAGCTTTAAATCAGCAAAATAAAAAGTCTTTGTCGAGTCGGGGGGGAAGTTCAGTTCTAAGGTGCAGTACATAAGTTTCATACATTTACTGATAACGCCGATTCATAACTCCGACTGGATAATGAGATAGATAGAAAGATTGCTGTTACCGCCAAAATATTTCTATTGGTTCAGAATAGACATCAAACACATGACTGAACCTTGATTGGGTCCGGCGCTAATGGACTCGGCATACAAGAGTGACATGGACATTTTTAAACTTCATTTATCTTGTTTAGTCTAATAGAAGTAATTGGCAAAATTCTAAAAGATTATTTACGTCAGAGCTACCTGGCAACCTTTGGATTTCTGTGGTGAGCTCAACTGATTAAAAAAAGTTATTGACTTTTAAATTTTTTTTTATGAACAGCACCAACCTTTTTACCGCCCTGTTCCCTGTATATTCAACAAAACTTTTTTTGCTTAAGGAATCGAGTCTTTTATCTTTGTAACCTGATGGTGTAAACCTGTAATATTTCGACTTGATCCAACAGAATTAATATTAAATATCTATCCACGATATTGAGTTGCAAAGCTAAAAGGATTAGAAGATCAGAGTTTGTAGCAACTGCACACAATTCCTGTACTATCAATAATAAAATTGGAAAAGTGAAGAAGTTTAAGCGTTTGTAAAAAACGATTCCTGAAATTCCTGAAATGGTGGAAAACTGTTTAATTTTTATTTTTTACATTTTCCGAGAAAGTAAAAAAAAGGTTTTATAAATCTTTATTGTTCTCACTGGTGAATTAAAGAAAATCTCTAAACTAAAGTGTACAAATTACAATGTCTAAAATTCAAAATTTAACAAACTGTTCAAATTTTATTTTAAGCTGGAGGGGAGGTTAATATTTAGATTTGGAAATGAAGATATTTTTTATCTTCTTTAAACATCATGAAACCAAACCTGTAAAAATATGATAAAACATGTTTTCTAATTATTATATAATAAAACAATCTGACAAAATTGTGTGATATTTGATTAAAAACAACGAGTGAGGAATAAATCAAAAAATTATAATTGTTTGTTCAAAAGTGCGGGTGTATAATCTATATCAACGGGGGTCGGTCAACAAAATCAACAATTTAATTTCAATTAAATCTTTTTAGTAAAATTAATTTTGAAAAGTACTTGTTAAAACAATTATGACTGATTAAAATATAAAAATTATGAATTATCCAAATTAAGAAAAGACCAATTAAAATTTGCAGGAGCAAAGCATTTCTTTTATCAAGATTGTGTAATGTGACTAGTGCACTAGTGTACTCTGTACTGTAAAAACAATGTGTGCAGAGTACAGTGTATACAGAGTACACCTTATAAAAAGTACTATACAGTACAATAAATATACTGTACAACGTACAGTAGAAAACAGTGTGTACTGTGTAACCTTTCCGCAAGGTGACTATAAACCATTATGAATGTTATGACTATTATGGTTTGTATGGTATGGGTGATGGTGGGGGGAGTGCTGGGGGTGGTGCCCTCCCATACTCTGGCTCTGGAGATACATATAGTACATATTCTGGTCAGGGTAGCTTGGGAAGGGAAGGAGGTCCTGACCCGTCCACTTGTTGAAGGGAGGAGCAGAGGGCAGACCCAGCTCAGAAGGCAGATGATCACCTTAACATTATTATTATTATTATTATTATTATTATTATTATTATCATTATCAATAGTTTTATCATTATTATTAATATTAATATTATTATCATTTTTATCATTATTATCATTATTATTATTATTATCATTATTATTATTATTATTATTATTATTATTATTATTATCATTATCAATAGTTTAATCATTATTATTAATATTAATATTATTATTATTATTATCTTTATCAATTTGAATAATGCTAATCGTATTCTTCACTTACTTTGAGGTTCGCTCTTGGTAGGTGATGAGAGGGGTGGGGAGTAGGGGGGGAAATTTGATTGGTAAAGGGGTGTGTAGGCTAGGGAGGTAGAGGAGGGGGTAGAGACTGGAAGGGGTGTAGGACCACTGCTTTGTTTGCTTGAAAAGTGTGAAATGTGGGTCAAAGTTCCAATTTTATTCCGCAAAATCCTGAAAAATCAGACTTTTTATTTCCGATTAAATGATTAACTGGCCAATATTTTATCTTTAAACCCCTATTTCCTCCTTCTCCTGTTCCTCTGTTCCCCGAGAAAAAATTCTATTGCATTTCCGAATTTATATATTCTTCTGAAAAATTTCAAGCAATATTTTCTGGAATTTTGGTGGAAATGAATTCCTCTCTTTATAATTTCCCCTTTAGGAAGTTCTCCTTATATTCTCAAGCAAGATTCTAAAATCTTTAATTAGATTATTAATAATACATTTTTGGTATATTTGATATCTCATAAGGGTCATTTAGATGATAACAAGATTTGTTCCAAATAATTGGAAATTTTTGTGTAACGTAAAGATCAAATATTTAAAATCTTCTACTTAAACCCTTAAGAAGAGATTTATCTAAGATTTGAGTTCTTAAAGTGAGTGTTCTCGAAAAATGAGAGTGGCTTCAAAATCAAATTATTCCACTTCCCTTTTTTACATCTTCTGTTATTCATTTATTTGATATAGTATTCTATAACTATATATATAGTATATATAGTATTCTATAACTATATATATAGTATATATAGTATTCTATAACTATATATATAGTATATATAGTATTCTATAACTATATATATAGTATATATAGTATTCTATAACTATATATATATAGTATATATAGTATTCTATAACAGAAACATTAATCTTTCCAAAAAATTAGATTCACTTTTTAATCTTTTTATTCTATTTGATTATAGTTTATTTTATACAATATCTAATCTGTAAAAAGAGTTCATTAAATCAAAATTAGGCAGATAGGCAGATAGACAGATAAGCAGATAGACATATAAACAGATAGACAGATAGACAGATAGACAGATAGACAGATAGACAGATAAACTGATAGATAGATATATAGATAGTTAGATAGACAGATAGACAGATAGACAGATAGATAGATAGATAGATAGATAGTTAGATAGAAAAATAGACAGATAGACAGATAGGCAGATATACAGATAGACAGATAGATAGATAGACAGAGAGACAGAGAGACAGATAGACAAATAGACAGATAGACAGATAGACAGATAGACAGATAGACAGATAGACAGATAGACAGATAGACAGATAGACAGATAGACATATAAACAGATAGACAGATAGACAGATAGACAGATAAGACATATAGACAGATAGACAGATAAACAGATAGACAGATAGACAGATAGACAGAGAGACAGATAGACAGATAGACAGATAGATAGATAGACAGATAAGCAGATAGACAGATAGACATATAGACAGATAAGACAGATAGACAGATAGACAGATAAACAGATAGACAGAGAGACAGATAGGCAGATAGACAGATAGACAGATAGACAGATAGACAGATAGACAGATAGACAGATAGACAGATAGACAGATAGACAGATAGAAAGATAAATTCTAAGAAATCTGAATATCTAGACAGAATTTCAAAGCATGACCAAATGCTGCCCAGTTCAAGCAACTTTTAGATAAAACATCTAGAATTCAGGGGAAAAGAGAGAGAGAGAGGAAGAGAGATAGAGAGGTATGGGTATTGTGTAAGTGAGTTATGTTTTAAGTAATAGCCTTTAAAGGAAGTGTTCGCAAAAAATAATAGGGGGTATAGGCTGATATCGATTTGAATTCGGTATTGATCGCTACTGATTTCACTTCTATGTGTTGCATATATAAAGAGAAAATAGTTAAAAACGCTTTTTATTCAAGAGCGTAACATAGCGTCAATATAAATTCACAGCTTTGCATGAATCCACTCAAGTCGCAGAAAATTAAATTAAAATTAAGATTAAGCATTTAGATATTACAACCCATTAATGTCGAATTTAATGCAATGCATTCATATAAGGTTGATATTTTGTAATATTTTTTCTATTTTTGAAATACGATGTACTTCAAACAAGATTTTTTTTACCGCTGGGTGCTTGGCCCCCTAGCCCGACTTAGCTTCTCCTAACCACCCAGCTTTAAAGTTCTTGTCCTTAGTCACATTTTAACCGTTTGTTCTTTGCTCTTTTGCTCTTAGGTTGTTTGACACTAGATCGTTTTATTTTATTTTGACCATTTGTTACCTAGAAATTGAAGATACGCTTGGAACATTATATTTATCGCAAACACCCTCCTGGAGTAGTCGATCCCGTATCTCCCAGGCAAATATACCAGGATCCTTCACTTTCAGGTCCTTGATGAAACCAACCACCTAGATAGTTATATATAAGGTAGATATACTCAATTACCTATAGACAGTAGGTAGGTAGAAGTACTAAATAGGTAGGTTGAAAGGTATAAGAAGGGACTTTTCAAGTCACCACCAATGCTCGATTCACAACTAGTGTTTCCAATGCAAGTGGATTTTACTTGCGCGCAATTACGTCCAACTTAATATTCAATTTAAACCTTATGGCACACAATACATGCAATTAACTATTGCGCAGTTCCTTTCAATAACAAAAAATTCAATTTAAACTTTTGTAGTGGTATACACTATACAGTAAACTGAGCTTCACTAACATTTCAGTCTCAACGGCTAAGAAAATTGTTTTATAATATTCCTTTGCAGAATGATAACCAGAAAAATCTGGCATAGTTACTAATTGATGGTTTTTGCTTTGTAATGACATTAAATACACTGTGATTTTCTTCTGTTTCATAGTTTTCTGGTTCTTACTGTAGTAGCAAAATATCTAATTTTGATTAAAGGAACCTTGCAATTTTAACCAAAAGAAGTTTCCATATGAACAAATGAAAAATGTATCATTTTAAATTGTTAATTAGTAGCTGAACCACAAGAAACAGTTAGAATTATTGATTTTTAAATGGAAAAACAATTCCGTTGCACGCAATTCCGAATATATTTAATTGCTTCCTTTTTCGCAATTATAGCGCAATAGCGCGCAATTCCGCGCAACGGAATTCCGATTGGAAACCCTATTCACAACGGAACCCTTAAAAGCTTTGACTAATCGTTGTTGTCGGAATTATTTTATTAATCTATAATAGCGTTTAATTGTTGAACAATATGTTTGCACGCTGTTTTAAGTTTTAAAAATATCAATATTCACTTTCATTGGCAGAAATTTTTAGAAACCGTTGTTTTGTAAAATAATTACAGGTCAATAGGTTCTTAGATAATAATTTAATAATTAAATAATTTAATTGTTAGTAATTAAATAATTAAATAAAATAATAATGAAAATGAAGTAAAACTACGCAAATCTAAATATTTTAAATATTTTCAGTTTCCTACGTATAGCGGCAAACTGTAAAGCAAACTCTTCAAGGGAAATAATTACTTTTTTTGAAGGAGACATATGGCGACTTGGGGGAAACCCTTCTAGCCAAATATCTGGAGGGGGTGGGGGGGAGAAAGGGGGAATTGAAAAAGAAATTCTTACATAATTAACACAAGACATGTATGTATCTTACCGACTTTCAAACTAACTTCCTTTCTTACTGACTGATTATACTACAGCCTGACTCACTAGCTGACAAAACAATTCACTCAGTCACATACTAACTCACTAACTTACTAACTGACAACCTGACAGGCTTATTCACTCACTTACTAACTCACTACCTTACTTACTGAATCACTCACCAACTCACTGACTTCACTATACTTACTGACTAACTCGCTAACTCACTAACTTACAAACTGATTCACTTAATCACTCACTTATTCACTCACTTACTCACTAATTCACTTCTTCACTCATTTCATTATTGTGTTATTTTATCATTCCCTAACTCATCGCTCACTCACTACTGGCTCCCTCATTTACTCTTTACTAACTAACTCTCATACTAGATTTCTTTAATAAGCTACAATCATTTCACTAGAATGATTATTAACTATCGAGATTAATTACTCACTAGCTAACACAAAAAATCAATTAATCAATCATCTAGTCTATAAATAGTTACCCAAGTAATCAATTAATCAATCAGCTAGTCTATAAATAGTTACCCAATCAATCAATTAATCAAACAATCCGTTATTCGATAAATCAATCATTCAATCAATCCTGTGTTCCTACCTTAGGTGTGGTTACTCTAGGTTTGCTTCCTCCGATAGCTCCGGGCAGAATAGAACCGGTTTCATTATATCGCGCCAAAATTTTAGAAACACACCCATGGCTTACCCTTAATCATGATCATTATTATCATTTTTGGGCGGTTGAGGCGTACTTTTTGCTTTTCATTAAAAAACTTTTTATTAATTAGAACTGCATTTGAGACATATAAAAGGCCTTTGATTTTTCAATTTGAAATCAAACTTCCTTTAAACATCCTAGGGCGTATGCAAGAGGTGGGGGCAAGGGGGGCTGTAAAGGTGGGGCTAGAACTCAGAGCTATCACACTTTTCAAATCTGAGACTGAAGAGTGAAGAGTATTAAAAAAATTAATTTGCCGTTTTTTTNTCACAATTTATAAAGATTAAAAATGGGAAGAATAAATATACAGTTGTAGGTAACATTTACAGGCCTAACACTGCTCCGTATGCAGACGTGAAATATTTTAATCAAACAATAAGAGAAATTTTTTCAAAAATTAGGTCTGATCCTACTTTAAGAAATGCGCAGGATGTAGTCTTAGTGGGGGGAGTAAAACAACATTGCCGTTAATCTGATGTCTGTTTCATTTTATTTTGAAATCCAACAGTTTTTTAAATACAATTCTTTATTTCGGAAATTTAAGTTTTAAATAAATAGTTTTCCAAAAAACACAAGGTTCTAATTCATACTTGATCAGACAAAGCTTATAATGGTACCGATGTGAATAGGACATTGCCATGATGCCATATTTGTATTCCAATTAATACTAATGTTTTGTTTTAGATTGTGATTTTCGTATGGTTTGGTTTGGTATGGCTTGGTATGGTTTTGTATGGTTTGGTTTTGTATGGTTTGTATGGATTGGTCTGGTTTGATTTGGTTTGGTATGGCTTGGTATGGTATGGTTTGGTATGGCTTGGTATGGTTTTGTATGGTTTGGTTTGGTATGGTTTGTATGGATTGGTCTGGTTTGATTTGGTTTGGTATGGCTTGGTATGGTATGGTTTGGTATGGTTTGGTTTGGGATGGCTTGGTATGGTTTGGTTTGGTTTGGTTTGGTATGGTTTGGTAAGGTTTGGTATTGTTTGGTATGTATTTGTTTGATTTGGTTTGGTATGGTTTCGTATGGTTTGGTTTTGCTTGGTGTGGTTTGGTATGGTTTGGAATTTTTTGGTTTAGTTTTGTTTGGTGTGGTTTTGTTTGGTTTTGTTTGGTATCGTTTTGTTTGGTATGGTTTTGTTTGGTATGGCTTGGTATGGTTTGGTTTGGTTTGGTATGGTATGGTTTGGTTTGGTTTGGTTTGGTTTGGTTTGGTATGGTTTGGTATGGTTTGGTATGATTTGGTTTGGTAGCTACCTGACTCTAATATGATTAGGAAGAGGACGACCATTAACGAAAACTCCTCCGAGCTGATTTACTTCTCCGTAGGCATTCACGTGAGATTCTGAAGTTAAAATTCAAATTAAATAATGCAAAAAAATCAAAGGCTTTTAATAAACCAGTTTTTATAATTTAGATCACTCACTAATCTGCAGTACTCAGAAGAAATATGGTGGGATATAGTAAAGAGCGAGATGACCTTTAAATAAACGAATTTTATGAATGCTTCACAAATACCCCTTCTGAAGTTCATTATGATAGCCGGCCATGTCATTTTCTTAAAGTTAACCAATTGCATTTTTTTGACCATTCCAGGACGTCACATAATTGGACCATGTTATTGGTCCCTCACATAATTGGATCATACCAAGTTCATCACATAATTGGACAATGGTCAGGGGGCCTCACATAATAGGACCATGCCAGGTCCCTCACATAATTGGACTATGTTAGGTCCCTCGCATAATTGGAAAATTTCAGGTCCCTCCCATCATTGGACCAATGACAATGGTCAGGGGGCCTCACATAATTTGACCATGTCAGGTCCCTCACATAATGGACCATGTCAGGTCCCTTCCAAAATTGGATCATGTCAGGTCCCTCACATAATTGGAAAATGTTAGGTCCCTCACAAAATTGGACCATGTCAGATTCCTCACATAATTGGAGCATCTCAGGTCCCTTACATATGTGGACCTTGCCTGTTCTTCACCTAATTGGACCATGTTATTGGTCCCTCACATTATTGGATCATGCCAAGTTCATCACATAATTGGACAGTGGTCATGGGGCCTCACATAATAGAACCATGCCAGGTCCCTCACATAATTGGACTATGTCAGGGCCTCACATAATTGGACCATGTCAAGTCCATCACATAATTAGACCATTTAAGGTCCCTCACAAAATTGGACTATGTCAGGTCCCTCACATAATTGGACTATGTCAGGTCCCTCACATAATTAAACCATGGTCAGATCCCTAACAAAATTGGACCATGTCAGGTCCCTCACATAATTGGAACATGTCAGGTCCCTCACATAATTGAACCATGGTCAGATCCCTCACATAATTGGACCATGTCAGGTCTCTCACAAAATTGGACCATGTCAGGTCTCTCACAAAATTTGACCATGATTTATGAAATTGTGTTTGTATGTTTTATTGTTTAAAGAAATTTGGTTAATTATCCGTCTTTATTGTTGGTTTTTATTTAATACCAAACCATAAATATGGATGATTGATTTCTATTGGGTTGAAAACAACATCTAATCGATCATAATGAGTTGTTTTTTTTGGTTGATTATGTTTATGCTTTGTTTTCATTATGGATTCATTTGAAAGTTGATAATTAAAAAATATTTGAAAAGGTTTCCTTCATCAGTGTAAATCATTGTATGTTGTTTTTAATGCTTATCTTTTATTGTCTTGAATTGACTTGTTTTTGGTTTTGTGAATATACAATAATACAATGGGATGGGTCGGGTTGAAAAGATTGTGGGTGGG